>NC_069503.1:1059614674-1059664674 GCF_027579735.1 Bombina bombina
TTTCCTTAGACCAGTGAAACGTAACTGTGGATTTTGTTAATTTAGTTAGAGGTTTTTGTGAGCTGTGCAATTTTTTTTTATGAATTTTCTGTAAAAATTTGCAAACCCCATGAATCTTTGTACTTGTTTCTTTGTTGTTGGAGTGGGCCAGTTCTGAATAGCTTGTATTTTACTATTCTCCATATTAATGCTTTGTGGTGTTATTATATATCCTAAGAACGTAATTTGTTTAGAGTTAAAGATACACTTTTCGGGTTTGGCATAAAGAGAGTTGTCCCTGAGTCTTGAGAGGACAGTTCTTACATGTTTGATATGTTTTGAAAGGGTTGTGAATAAATCAGTATGACATCTAGATATATTACCAAGAATATATCTAGGAGATCTTTGAAAATATCATTTCTTAGATACAGGAAAGTGGCAGGGGCATTACACAACCTGAATGGCATCACTGTATACTCGTATAACCCATATCGAGTACGGAATGTGGTGAGCCATTCGTGTCCGGATTTAATTCTAATTAAATTGTAAGCTCCCCTTAAATCTAACTTTGTAAAGTAAACTGCTCCTTGATGTCTCTCAATGAGTTCGGGAATAAGAGGAAGCAGATACCTGTTTTTTATTGTACGCTTATTCAACTCCCTATAATCCACTATAGGTCTGAGACTATTATCTTTTTTTCTTATGAAGAACATTCCTGCTCCTGCTAGAGAGGTTGATAGTCTTATGAACCCTTTCTTAAGATTCTCCTGGAGATAGGTTTTTTAAATGTTCTAGTTCAGGTTGGGAGAGAGGGAAAACATTTCCACATGGAATATCTACCCCCGGAAGTAATTATATGGGGCAATCATATTTTCTATGTGGGGGTAAATTCTCAGATTCCTTTTTATCGAAAACATCTGAGAAATCAGTATACTCTAGTGGAATAGGAATATCTGTAGTGTGTAATATATGATGACATGAGTAACAGGTATTGATACAATAGTCTGAATGCAGCTCCACTTTGGAGGTGTTCCAGGTTATTGTAGGTAAGTTTAAGCCATGTAATACCGAATATGACTGGATACATAGGGGATGGTATTACGTCAAATTTAATGAACTTTGAATGCTGTTCTTGTGTGGTTACCCTAAGTGGAATAGTGTGAAACTGTCGTGCCACTCTAGCTGTTGCTAGGGACGCAGCGCCTGCTGTCTGCTCTAGGGGGGAGTTGGCTCCTCTCTGCGTGCGGCGGTGATGTCATCGCTGCACACTTCCCCATCCAGAGGCCGGTCAGGATCTCCTGTGGCGCGAATCCTGCGCCTATGTAAGTAACATCAGTCCTACCTATCACTACCCAAGTATAGGTGTTACATACTGTTCTCTTGTTATTGATTCTTATGTTGATCTGTTATATTGTTGCTAACCCTTTCTTGTCTGACCACTCTGCTTGTTTACCCTTTAACTGCTGGATTGATATACTGCTGCTGAACTCTGCTTGTCTGACCACTCTGCCTATTAACGATTTAACTGTTGGATTGATATACTACTGCTGAACTCTGCTTGTCTGACCACTCTGCCTGTGAACCCCTATTGCTCTGGATTGCCTTACTGTTGCCAAACCCTGCCTGCCTGACCATCCTACTGGTCTACCTCTGAACTGCCTTATTATTGCCAAACCCTGCCTGCCTAACCATCCTAGTGGTTTGCCTCTGGACTGCCTTGCTGTTGCCAGGTCCTGCCTATCTGACCTTTATGGTGGTTTGCCCCCAAACTACCTATCTCTGGTTTCCTGCCTGTTGTGGCCGAGGACTGTCCTGCCTGTGGTGAGTGCCGCTTACTCCATCTTGCAAACCTTCTCTGCTCTGGGATATTCCCTATCATTCCGGCTCGAGGCCGGGATAACAAGACTACTGGCCGAGTTCGGTCTGATAGAGGAGTATCCCACGAGCATTACAGAAACAAAACAGGACCAGAAGAAATCTCTTTGCCATCAATGACACGCAGTGAGAAAGGACAATTTTTTTTAAATTGATAATTACAAATTCATTATCAGTGCAGTTTATACTGGCTTCAGAATCAATCATCACTTGTGTTTTGAGATGCTGAGACTCCCACTGTAAAGAAATTAAGAGAGAACAATGAGTAACTTCTTTGGTATGTATATTTAAACAGTTACTACATTTCTTGATCTTACCCTTCCTTTGGCGTATTAATAAGTGACAATCTTTAACAGCATGTTCGGTGGAGGCACAATACATTCAAAGGTTAGTTGCTTGTCTCCTTAACTTCTCTTGTTAATTGAGTGGGCCTCTTATGAATCCAATTTCCATGGGTTCGTTAGGGGGTTTTGAGGCATGTTTGACACTTGAGGAAGGACCACTAGTTGTTACTGATCTTTTAACTGAGTAATCATTAAAATTCTTCTCTTGTCTCCTTTCTCTTATATGTCTATCTGACATTATGCATAAAGTGATTAAGTCCTCAAGACAATCTGGTAGTTCTACACGGGCAAGCTCATCTTTTAATGCCTCTGAAAGGACTAACCGGAATTGATTCCTTAATGGCAGGTCGTTCCATTCACTATCTTTAGACCATTTCTTGAAATTTGTAATGTACTCTTCTACTGGCCTTTTGTTTCAGCTGTAAGCTGTTTGTGAGGATCTTCATATAATTGGGCCATAGCTTTGAGGAATTCATCTAAAGAATGCAGTATAGGGTCATGTGTCTCAAAGAAAGTGTTCGCCCAAATACGGGGTTCACCCCTAACGTATGATATAGTAGTAAGTACCCTAATTCGGTCTGTAGGGTATGTCTTTGGTTTTAAAGCAAATAACAATAAGCATGCATTTTTAAATTCTCTAAATTGATTCCTATCACCAAAAAAACTTTTCGTGTGTGTGTGTGTGTGTGTGTGGGGGGGGGGGGGTTCAGGTTGAATATCAATTTGTTTAATTGATTCAATCTTGTCGTTAATGTACGTTTTAAGTGAGACTTTTTTTGTTGTAAAGAATTAAGCCCTTGTGTCAGTGATTCAACCCTCTGAGTGAGAGACTGAACATGATTAATCAAGTCTGCTGGGTCCATTTCAGTTTTAGGCTTGGTAATACTGTCAGGGATACAAATCCTGCAAAATATATATGCAAGGGTTTTACTTAAGTTTGGACCATAATAGCAGACAGGAGTACCTGGAAATCTACTATTGCCTTGACTTATAATTGTGTAGCAGAAACCCTGCAAATTGGGAATTGAAATTTTAATTGGAGGCAACAGGTCAGAGACTGGTTTCCACAATTAAATGCAGAGTGTCTCCTAAAATAATCTATGGTAAAAGTTTTAGTACAGACTATAGCTGGCAGGTGTTTTGGCAGCTATTGCACAAAAATGAGACATAAAACTTGTACCAAATAATAAAGGAAGCAATTGCATAATATATAAAACTTGATATAAGTGCACAAGTAAATTTAATATGAGGATACATAGACTGCAAAGAAATAATGAATAGTGCATACGTTAAAACTAAAATGGAGAGGATACTAAGGTATGATTTCCTGGATGCAAGTAAGTAAGCAAAACTACTCTCTGTAGAAATATATGGTATAGGTATATACATCAAGCCTGTAGATTGAGTGACTAGGTAGAAAAAGCTTGAGCCAAATACTTTGTTAGTTGTAATAGCTTAAGCCTTGGTTAGCAGATCAGATTCTAGAAAATGGACATGGCAGCAGGAAATACAACTTAAAGTTACTCACAATTTGAATGTTGCAGTGTGAAACAAACAGCACACAGTACCTGTCTGTTAGGTGTTGTTTTCGGGGGGGGGGGGGAGTGTCAGTCAGGACTGGGCCTTGGGCACACCATACCAACTGGAAATGAATATATTATTTGATAAGGATATCCTAGAGAACAGCACTTCGGACCACGCAGCAATGAGTCTAAAACTATTCTCCTTTATTGAAAGATACAAGGCATGTCTTATAGACGACAATTACAGCATATGGGGTTAATATGATGACACGTTATGAGCGCGTCATTTTACAGTGTTTGTCAGGAAAAATACTAGCTAGAAATAATATTTCTATAGTCATAATAAGAAATGCATCTAGGACCAAAGCAAGGTTATTTGAGCATCATTATATATATATATACAGTGGGGCAAAAAAGTATTTAGTCAGCCACCAATTGTGCAAGTTCTCCCACTTAAGAAGATGAGAGAGGCCTGTAATTTTAATCATAGGTATACCTCAACTATGAGAGACAAAATGTGGAAACAAATCCAGACAATCACATTGTCTGATTTGGAAAGAATTTATTTGAAAATTATGGTGGAAAATAAGTATTTGGTCAATATCAAAAGTTCATCTCAATACTTTGTTATATATATCCTATGTTGGCAATGACAGAGGTCAAACGTTTTCTGTAAGTCTTCACAAGGTTGTAGCAGTTCAAAGTAGAAAATAGGAGCACCGGCACTGTATAGAGTTAAAAATTCCAATTTTATTTATAACACCTTAGTGTCTTTAAAATCTTGTTTCAAGCTGGGCACAAACAGATAAATGACATAGGACTGTCTGATGACAACAGCCTTACATGTTTCGGCTTAGAAAGCCGTCCTCATAAGCAGCTTATGAGGACGGCTTTCTAAGCCGAAACATGTAAGGCTGTTGTCATCAGACAGTCCTATGTCATTTATCTGTTTGTGCCCAGCTTGAAACAAGATTTTAAAGACACTAAGGTGTTATAAATAAAATTGGAATTTTTAACTCTATACAGTGCCGGTGCTCCTATTTTCTACTTTGAACTGCTATTGAACTTTACCCACAGTGAGCACGGCAGCTTTTTGAGTTTCAGAAGCGGTTTCAGGACTATTCTTATCCGGCAAAGGACTCCGGAACAAGCAAATGCAGAGGTGAGCAGAACGTCATCAGACGCATCAGAGGCGTAACCGCGCCCCCTATTGCGACGAGCAGCTGAGGAGGGTATGGTAGGCTGAATGGAGAACGCTGAGGTGTACAAGAAGGTACCGGCCAAGATCCGAGAGAGGATTGTTGCAGCGTAGGAACCATAGCCTCTACCCAAGAACCGGCAGGCTGACACGGGGGGCACGGTAAGGAAAACTTTATCCATTGTATGGAACTTTTGTCACTAACAGGTTGAACACACGCTCAGAATTTACCTCTGCTTGGGCTATGAGCCACTTTAGATAACTTTGAATATACCAGCCACGGATGTGTTTTTTGCTGTTAATTTCTGGTTGACCATTTGTTCACAAGGTTGTCACACACTGTTGCTGGTATGCTGGCCCATTCCTGCATGCAGATCTCCTCTAGAGCATTGATGTTTTGGGGCTGTTGCTGGGCAACACAGACTTTCAACTCCCTCCAAAGGTTTTCTATGGGGTTGAGATCTGGAGACTGGCTAGGCCACTCCAGGACCTTGAAATGTTTCTTACGAAGCCACTCCTTTGTTGCCCAGGCGGTGTGTTTGGGATCATTGCCATGCTGAAAGACCCAGCCACGTTTCATCGTCAATGCCCTTGCTGATGGAAGGAGGTTTGCACTCAAAATCTCACGATACATGGCCCCATTCATTCTTTCATGTACACGGATCAGTCACCCTGTTCCCTTTGCAGAGAAACAGCCCCAAAGCATGATGTTGCCACCCCCATGCTTCACAGTAGGTATGGTGTTCTTTGGTTGCAACTCAGCATTCTCTCTCCTCCAAACACGACGAGTTGTGTTTCTACCAAACAGTTCTACTTTGGTTTCATCTGACCAAATGACATTCTCCCAATCCACTTCTGGATCATCCAAATGTTCTCTAGCATACTTCAGACGGGCCCGGACATGTACTGGCTTAAGCAGGGGGACAAGTCTGGCACTGCAGGATCTGAGTCCCTGGCGGCATTGTGTGTTACTGATGGTAGCCTTTGTTATGTTGGTCCCAGCTCTCTGCAGGTCATTCACTAGGTCCCCCCGTGTGGTTTTGGGATGTTTGCTCACTGTTCTTGTGATCATTTTGACCCCACGGGATGAGATCTTGTGTGGAGCCCCAGATCGAGGGAGATTGTGGT
This sequence comes from Bombina bombina, assembly GCF_027579735.1. Taxonomy (NCBI): domain Eukaryota; kingdom Metazoa; phylum Chordata; class Amphibia; order Anura; family Bombinatoridae; genus Bombina; species Bombina bombina. Next base: position 1,059,620,722 of record NC_069503.1, read on the forward strand.
CTTGTATGTCTTCAATTTTCAAATTATTGCTCCCACAGTTGATTTCTTCACACCAAGCTGCTTGCCTATTGCAGATTCAGTCTTCCAAGCCTGGTGCAGGTCTACAATTTTGTTTCTGGTGTCCTTCGACAGCTGTTTGGTCTTCACCATAGTGGAGTTTGGAGTGTGACTGTTTGAGGTTGTAGACAGGTGTCTTTTATACTAATAACAAGTTCAAACAGGTGCCATTAATACAGGTAATGAGTGGAGGACAGAGGAGCCTCTTAAAGAAGGAAGATACAGGTCTGTAAGAGCCAGAAAATCCTTGCTTGTTTGTAGGTAACCAAATACTTATTTTCCACCATAATATGCAAATAAATTCTTTCCAAATCAGACAATGTGATTGTCTGGATTTGTTTCCCACATTTTGTCTCTCATAGTTGAGGTATACCTATGATGAAAATTACAGGCCTCTCTCATCTTCTTAAGTGGGGAGAACTTGCACAATTGGGTGGCCTGACTAAATACTTTTTTGCCCACTGTATATATCACATTATAGTGATAACAATTTCCAGGCACCTTGCCCAGAACATCTGCAAGGCCAAAACTAGCTCTAACACACTAATAACAAATATGTATTTCTACAGAATGATAAAGAGTGGCCAGAATCCTTGCACTCAAATGGATGGGTCTGGGTGAGTGCCAAAAAACGAACCAGCACCAAATTAGCATAAAAAAGCTTCTTTATTAGATAGCACATAAAAAAAGGCATACACGCCAACACAACTAAAGTACAGGTCAAACGCATTTCGTAGTTCTCACTTCTTCAGTGACCTCTGGCAGAACCTGTAAACTTACCCTTAATAAAGGCAATAACCACTCCCCCTAACACAGGTGTTTAAGGGTAAGTCAGGTTAAGAAAAGAAAGGAGGTAATTCATTTCCATTCATTTGAATTCATTTTAAAACAATAAGTCAAGAGTGAGCCAATGTAAATACAGAATATACAGAAAGACACTAATGTGTATAATACAAAAGTTACATTCTATGGATCCAATTGGCTTACTTAAATAAATTTTAAGAGAATCATTTCACCTTTTTGAGTCACCTAAAGGGCCATAAACTGATCAACACATGTGTAACATATCTAATAAAACTCCTAGAAAATACCTAGTGTTAAATAAAATAAGGCTGGTGATGAAATTATTATATTGCTAATAATAAAGAACCATTGTTATCATATCATTAGAAACTTTATAACTTTATAGTAACCAAGATGAAACTTAGGTTTCAATAATGAATACTCCACTGTTACATTTCACCAGGTTTTGTAAGACAATGAAATAATTATTATTAAATGATGAGCTCGCCTCCAACTGTTACATAGATTCAATCCACATAAAGTTTGATGTCCCAATCTGAGTTTAAACCCTCTAGGGACCCTCGTATTCAGTTGGAAAATCCCAATAAACCTCCCTTGACTCAGTGAGTTTTAATCTGTTTGCCTCCTCTAGGTGGTCTTTTCACGTGCTGAATACCCTGAAAGCATAGTAGTTTACTATTGCCATTATGTTCAGTCTTGAAATGTAAGGCAACTGGAGTGTCCGAGTCCTCATCACTGATGGATCTCAAATGCTCCAGTAACCTTGTTTTGAGGGGTCTAGTCGTCTGGCCAACATATTTAATGTTACATTGTTTACACGTGAGTAAATATATCACGTAAGATGTATTGCAATTTAATGTATTATTTATATGAAAAGATTTTTCATTATCTGTAGATTTGAACATATCCCCCAGCATGGCATGGGTGCATGAAATGCATCTTCTACTGCCACAGTGGAAGAAACCTTTCTTCAGAGTTAACCAGATTTCACTGGCAACTGTAGGGAGCATAGATGGAGAAAGAATCATTCGCCAAAGAGTCCTAGATTTTCTTGTTACAAATTTACATCCCCCCTTCCACTATCTTATCCATGGTGTCATCTACCCCTAAGTATGGGGAGGGATTTCTTGATTATTTGACAAATATTATCATATCTTTACTATAGGCCGTTAATGAATACTGGTTTTTGCTGGTAATTAACCTTTCTCTGAGTTTTATATGTAATCAAATCTTGCCTTGTCATATCATCCACTTTGGTCTTTGCTTCCTTCAAGTCATCAATTTTGTATCCCCTTTCCAGGAACCGCTCAGTGGTTCTCTCAGAATACACCTCATATGCCCTTTCCGTGCTACAAAACAGAGGTCTAACTTAATTTTAGAAATTAAGAAAGTAACAAGATTTCATTCGACCCTTTGTCTGTTAAACCTGAGTTTAAAGGTTATGATGATAAGATCAAAAAAGTTATGGAGGAGTTCAGAGAGAATTTATGGTTTTTTAAGAAAGCTAAAATATCCAGGGACAAAGACAATTATGATAAAGGGAATGTATATAGATGGATCCATTCAGGGGGTAAGAAAAAACAGAGAGTTAACAGTAATTATAAGCCAGATAAAAAGAGAGTAAAATTTAATGAAACTGATACTGAATACGACTACGATTCATCAGATTTTGAAGGGGTTATAGATGGAGCAAATTCAACTGCTACTTTTGTTTTACAGTCTACTGTAGATAGGAGGATGCAGATATTATTCCCTCCCAGGTCTCAAAAAACATGAAGGGCATCTTACAGGACAAAAGTAAAAGAAAAAAATGTAGGACAAGACAGGGAAGAAGGTATAGGAAGAGGGCAGGGCCACCAGGCTGGGGAACAACAACAGGGGAGGATGCACCGTTATCCGAGGAGACAAAGAAGGTCTCAGAACAGGAAATATGTTTAACCTCTAAAAATGTCATTAATTTGTCATCTGTGAATATCAATAAATTTGTGCGATCTCTGACGTTAAAGAAATATTTTTTTGAAACATCAGGTAGTAACAATGATTTGGATGAATCTGAATGTATGGATCAGACCACCAAAGAAACAAATGATAATGTAATATTGTCTTTTGCTGATTTATGTGCCGAAATGGATTTGAACCATTTAGAGAGGGAAGCAGGTGAGAATGTTCAAAATGTAAAGAGTAGTGACATTCCTCTGAAAAAAATCAAAAGTAAATCAGAGTTCTATCCCTCACACATTAGGAGTAACAGTATAGAGGTATTTCACAAAACAGTTGAGAAGGAGTTGATTGAACTTCATAAGAAAAGCACAGATATGGAGGGGTCTTTTCAACATGACAACATGAGTAAAACAAGAGAAAGGATTGCCATGAAACAATTGAAGAGTAATTTGTCAATTGTAATACGCAATTCAGATAAGGGAGGAAATGTGGTCGTCCTTGATAGGACAGACTACATAAAAGAGGTGCACAGACAGCTGCAGGATGAGGAAGTGTATGAAAAACTTCCAATTAATCCTACATTTAAGTATAGGAGAATTCTCCATGACCTTTTGGATTGGGCAGTGATGATTGGTGCAATAACAAAAATGAACTTTGATTATTTATTGGTTGAACATCCAGTTGCACCAATCTTTCACTGCCTCCCAAAGGTTCATAAGAGCCTGACTTCACCTCCTGGACGCCCCATAGTGGCGGGTATCGGTTCATTAAATGAGCCATTGAGTGCTATGATTGATACCCTATTACAACCCATTGTATTGGGCCTCAAGAGCTACATTAGAGATACCACTGATTTAATCAGACAGATAGAACAAGTGGAATGGCTGGACAATTACTGTATTGTGACCATTGATGTTGTATCTCTCTACACCTCGATCCCCCATGAAAAGGGCATCATGGCCATACAGTCATGTCTTGAGACATATACAGATTATGATGCTGGACTCAGGGAGTTTATTCTAAGGTCAATTGAATTCCTATTGACTCATAATTTTTTCCTATTTGAGGGGGATTATTATCGCCAAAGACAGGGGACAGCCATGGGAGCAAAATTTGCACCCACTTATGCCAACCTATTTTTAGGTTGGTGGGAGCTGTCCCGTGTCTTTGGCGATGGTAATCCCTTCAAAGAACACATTATACATTATGGTCACTATATTGACGACCTGGTGTTCATTTTTAATGGAAATGATTCAATGGTTAATGATTTCTTTACATATCTCTCTGACAACCAGCATAATCTTTGCTTTACTATGAATACCAAGTAGAACAGAGATGCCTTTCCTTGATGTTACTTATGAAACCAAATACAAATGAGAGCTCGCATAGAAGTAGAACTATATAGGAAAGAAAGTGCAGGTAATACTCTGCTAATGGTCAAATCTAGTCACCAAGACATGTAATAAAAGGCAATCCCCCAAGGGCCAATATATGAGGACGAAGAGAAATTGTAGCACGGAAAGGGCATATGAGGTGTATTCTGAGAGAACCACTGAGCGGTTCCTGGAAAGGGGATACAAAATTGATGACTTGAAGGAAGCAAAGACCAAAGTGGATGATATGACAAGGCAAGATTTGATTACATATAAAACTCAGAGAAAGGTTAATTACCAGCAAAAACCAGTATTCATTACGGCCTATAGTAAAGAATATGATAATATTTGTCAAATAATCAAGAAATCCCTCCCCATACTTAGGGTAGATGACACCATGGATAAGATAGTGGAAGGGGGATGTAAATTTGTAACAAGAAAATCTAGGACTTTGGAGAATATTCTTTCTCCATCTATGCTCCCTACAGTTGCCAGTGAAAACTGGTTAACTCTGAAGAAAGGTTTCTTCCACTGTGGCAATAGAAGATGCATTTCATGCACCCATGCCACGCTGGGGGATACGTTCAAATCTACAGATAATGAAAAATCTTTTCATATAAAAGAATACATTAATTGCAATACATCTTACGTGATATATTTACTCACGTTGGTAAACAATGTAACATTAAATATGTTGGCCAGACGACTAGACCCTCAAAACAAAGTTCCTGGAGCATTTGAGATCCATCAGTGATGAGGACTCGGACACTCCAGTTGCCTTACATTTCAAGACCTGAACATAATGGCAATAGTAAACTACTATGCTTTCAGGGTATTCAGCACGTGGAAAAGACCACCTAGAGGAGGCAACAGATTAAAACTCCTGAGTCAAAAGGGAGGTTTATTGGATTTTCCAACTGAATACGAGGGTCCTAGAGGGTTAAACTGAGATTGGGACATCAAACTTTATGTGGATTGAATCTATGTAACAGTTGGAGGCAAGCTCATCATTTAATAATAATTATTTCATTGTCTTACAAAACCTGGGTGAAATGTAACAGTGGAGTATTCATCTATTGAAACCTAAGTTTCATCTTGGTTACTATAAAGTTATAAGTTTCTAATGATATGATAAACAATGGTTCTTTATTATAGCAATATAATAATTTCATCTAACACCAGGCCCTTATTTATTTAACACTAGGTATTTTCTGGAGTTTTATTAGATATGTTACACATGTGTTGATCCATTTATGGCCCTTTAGGTGACTCAAAAAGTGAAATGATTCTCTTAAAATTTATTTAAGTAAGCCAATTGATCCATAGAATGTAACTTTTGTATTATACACATTAGTGTCTTTCTGTATATTCTGTATTTACATTGGCTCACTCTTGACTTATTGTTTAAAATGAATTCAAATGAATGGAAATGAATTACCCTCCTTTTCTTTTCTTAACCTGACTTACCCTTAAACACCTGTGTTAGGGGAGTGGTTATTGCCTTTATTAAGGGTAAGTTTACAGGTTCTGCCAGAGGTCACTGAAGAAGTGAGAACTACGAAACGCGTTTGACCTGTACTTTGTGTTGGCGTGTATGCCTTTTTATGTGCTATCTAATAAAGAAGCTTTTTTATTGCCAATTGGTGCCGGTTCGTTTTTTTGGCACTCACCCAGACCCATCCATCTGAGTGCAAGGATTCTGGCCACTCTTTATCTTGTTGTTTTCTCAGGGAATCCGGTGAAATTTCCCTGTATTGTCCGTTTGCACCTGTTGAACCGGAACCTTCCCTCCTTGCCATAGCTCCCGTGGGGAGCGCTGAAGAGGGAACACAGAGCGGTGCTGCTGAGATAGCAGTGAAGACAGCGCGGCACATCGGGTGAGTGCACACACATACTTGATGGAAGCGTTTACCAAAGGAATTTGTTTCTACAGAATGATTGCTATAATGCATATTATTCAGACAAGATGGATACCAAAGACAATATGGCAGTTAAGAACAAGATGGCGCTTTTCATGCTAACAATAATTCCTAACATACCACCCTTTAATTCTAACAGAATAACATAAAAATAGAAAGGCACAGAAAATTAATAAAGCCTTTAACAACAGTATAAGCCTGATACTACGGTAACATGACTCTATGTGAGAATACTATAGAGAAATGTATTCACATGTAGTGTTATTAGGGCACAATTTGTCACTGCACATAGGTGCGGCCTCTCCAATACTCTTCGTCTACCTCCCAGCATCCTCAAACTACTGGTCTATCTGCACAAAGACCCAACCAGCCCGTATCTACCCCCAAACAATGCTGCATCTTTTTTTTCCCACCTGCATTGCTAGCACCCCCCAATATGTCCAACAGTTCCTTGCTCAGTACATTCTCCACAGTGAAGCATGACATGGGAACAGCACAAATGTCTCTAGGTGGCCTCTGATCACTTTAAGAACAGTCTTTGTCCTCTTAGAGTGCTCCACCTTCCTCAGACACTTTGCTTCAATACCATAGTCTATTTGCAGTAGGGGTGCTTATCCAGTGTTCTTCTTCAGGTAGATGCAGGAAGTCCTATGGTTTGTTCATGGGGTAGACAAGGTAGCCAGTGGATCCCCATAGCAGACACTCGAGTCAGAAGGAGTCTAAGAAGGAAACAAAACAGCACAAGATGAGTACACACCCCGATACAATCACAATTATGTCCAAATAAAACTTCTTTCATCTTTTTGCAAGCATCACAATTCATTTAGCTTAACTTATCCTATGTCATTTAAAACCAAGAAAAACATTGTAGATATATAATACAAACTAAATACATTAATACTTTTACAGAGAATAACTCACAGCTTCTCTATACAATTTAAATGATACTTCATGAATACTAAGCAAGTGAAAACTGCTAGACTTCATCAAGAGGCTGAATGGCTATGCTAAAACTTATGCTAAGGCCTGCCCTGTAACAAAAATGAAAAATAAAACAGTCAATAAAAATATTTTCTTTAAAATTAATTTCTTTACACTTTCTCTTGGAACTACTAAAAATCAAAGAACCTAGTGTTGCTTTATTCTGCAAAGCTACTATCTGTAATGTTTATCATTCTCCAACTATGATCCTAATAGTCAACAATCTCGTCTGATATAAACACTGCTAGTTTACTACTTTTTATGCAACCTAAATTCTCTCACACTCCTGTATGAGGAAAGAATACACTTATAACATCATTTAAAACTACAAAATCTTTTAAAGGTAAACACATCTTTATGGTAAGATAATTCCTTTCATTGACAAACATCTGGAGTTACAAAATTCAAATTGCAGATACCATACTAATTAATAAAAGGGAAAAAATACATTTGCTTTCATAACACAGCTCCAATAAGAGCCATGGTAGGTAGAAAATATACCATCACTATAACTATAATTATGCTACTCCCTAAACAAATATTTCTCTGTATAATTAATATAAATTTCTAGCTGAGCCATGTCCTCACTGCGTTCCATAGGGTGGAGGGTCTAAAATATTCTAATATATTGCAGCATTTTCTTTAAACTATAAAGGTGCAAACATATTTTCTATACTCAGTGGACCATTCAATAGGTTACAATACTGCAATGTTTAGAGTTTTACTTATCTAGAGGGTTATTTTGTTTAAGTACATAAACAATACTCCCCTAATTTAATTGTTTGACTATGTAACAGCATAACAGGTCCTCAATATCAACAGGCAAGGCACAGTCCAGAGAAGGATAGTCTTTATGTTTTGAAGACACACAACATAGGAAATAGTCATAGATTACCCAGAGTCCAGTTCTGGGGCTGATACCAGCATGCAAAGCAAAGAATGGATCCAAAGATAGTTCAGCAACTTTTACTGCAGTATGGTGGTTAAAACAAGCTTGACAAAAGGTCTTTTATCTTTATTTTTCCTCTCTTTAAAAGGTTTACTTGCATTCAATCTTCAATCTTTTGGAGAGTGCACTATGGAATTTTATCTGTACAGATTTTACCTAAATATGAAAAACTCAAAAATAATTCAGTTAGTGTCTTTAATCTCTGGATACAGCTTCATGAGCTCATCCTGCAAATACAAATATTGTGTTAAGAACAAAATAGAAAAATAAAACATTTTAGGTTCACTTTCTTACTTAAAATAATAATCACCCAAATCACATAAAGATACTCAGCAATACTCAGCAATACTCATCAATACTTCCCCCTTGTTTGCGTGAAACATCCCATGTGGCATGCAAACACAATATAACACGAAACTAAAAGACCATTCATGCACTCCACTCATGCATGTAGTATACTATTCTTAACATCAGGCAAAATCAAATACACCTCAATATTCAATATTCCATTCATACAGCACGCTTCCACACACAGTCACGAAAGAGAAAAACATAACATTCTCTTAGAAAACAGGTAAAATCTATTGTCCATTCCACAAAACAAAACATTAACAGCCGGCACAAACATTAAACACTACAAATAATTAAAATCCTATTACAACTATCTATACCTTGGTTCTGCAAATTCTACCTTGCACAATACTATGGTCCCAATTTATCAAAGTCTTGCGGACCTGATCCGACAGTGCGGATCAGGTCCGCCAGACCTTGCTAAATACGGAGAGCAATACGCTCTCTGTATTCAGCATTGCACCAGTAGCTCACAAGAGCTGCCAGCAGGGAGGTGTCAATCAACCCGATCGTATTTGATCGGGTTGAATTGCGGCGATGTCTGTCCGCCTGCTCAGAGCAGGTGTACAGGTTATGGAGCAGTGGTCTTTAGACCCCTGTTTCATAACTGGTGTTTCTGGCGAGCCTGTAGCCTCGCCAGAAACACGGGGCATCAAGCTCCGTTCGGAGCTTGATAGATAGGCCCCTATGAGATCATACTAATGATGCAATCACTGCAGATGATTAATAAACTCCAGTTGCATATTTACAAATAAAATCCCTAACCATAAATTTACAAAGCAATACACAAACACCTAAGTACCCTATTTTGGCAAAGAGCAGATAATAATGGTACAGCCCTGTTCTATATAGCCCCTGCCTGCATGCACAGTGCAAATCCACTGTTAAATATATCAGGTTTGGCACAATTAATAGTTTTTTTGTATAGCTCTGGAATCCAATCTATACTTGTACATAACCAAGATTGTAATAAATACACAATTATTTGATTTAACTTTGTTTTATAATTTGATTTTCACCATTTTGCAGCTCTCTAGCTAAATATAACAATTGTATATAACAAAAAAATGAGCTTTCTACAAAATAATAATAATAATAATAATTTACATGAATAGATTAAAAGGACAGTTTGTCTAACAAAAAAAATTCCCGTTTAACTGTTTCTCAACGATCCACTGTCCTCACTTATAATAAAAAAATGTATACTGATGTCCATTAAATAGCCTAACCAAACACAGCCAGCATAAAAAACACACACTCACAGTGGGGTGCAGGATTGTTAAAGGGACATTTTACCCAATTTTTTTTTAAAAAAAGAACCTCATTTTATCATGTAAATTACATATGTATACCCTAGCCATGATTAGGAAACTTGTATTATTTACCACAAAAATTCTACTGCTTTACTGTATCATAACCTGCATATTTAAATGAGAGCCATCACAGCATAAATAACACCCATTTATATTAAAACTTCTACTGAATTAATTTACTTGCAACAGAAACGGACTCAAATACTTTTAGATAAATTTGAATGATATACAGCTTATAACCTTATTTTATCTTTTCCACTAACTCCTTGCTCAAATCTTGCAAATCCAACATACTTGAATCAACCTGTTAATCTTTTTTTCATTTACCAGAACATGACCGAAAGCCACTCAATCATTTGCACATTCAAAAATCTCTTAATTAGTTCACTTGCAAAAACAATATATTGATATGCCGCAACAGGTGGACAGTTTTTTTATTTGCATACAACAATTATCATTTAAAACTAAAAACTGCTATTCAATAACACACATAATTAAGAACATGCTGATGACTTTAAAATAAAGTTATAACAATAACACTACAAAATACCTCATTACAACGTCTGCTTTCTTAGCTAAGAATCTAGCCTAAATAATTACCATACAGAAAGAAAAATGCACCAAGGTCCTTTTTACAGCGATACACACACACGAGCTCATATCATCTCGCATACCAGAAATTCACTCCCAACATTTATTCTTACGCAATTTCAACATACATGAAACTCTTAGTGACACAGAGAACACATTAACAGTCTCTTTCCTTCTCAGGAAAATATATATTTCATAACATACCAAAGACATTTAAGAATACAATAAGATTAGCAAGGAATGGCCATTTTCCCAGCAGACAAATTTCAAACAGGATAATACATTCTCTTTTTTTTTTTTTTTTTTTTTTGGTTTACAGTAAATCTTTTACATGTCATACAAGACACAGTGAGAACCAACAGACCAACACTCATTACACATAAAATACACAAAATCTCCTTTACATTACTGTAAACACGCATACAACAAAAGAAAGAGTTTTACAAACGGAGCTTCTGTAACAGTTTTTTTTTCTTCTTCGCTGAATCTACACCGCTGTGCTCACTGACAGTTTTATAATCCCCCTCCCTTTCTGGAGTGGATATCCCTCTGCCTGAAATGCTTCTGTTAACCCCTTTGTAGACATTAAAAATGCAATAACCCTACATATTTTCTAAGCACAGCACAGCACAATCATATAGCAATAAAAGCAAGCAAGCACCAAATAGTAATTCAAATCCAGTGATAGGTAACAAAAAATCTACTTATAGAAATGTATAGGGATAACTTCAACACAGATGAGACTCAAACTCACTATAACAAAGCGATGCCAACTTGCACGGGGGACTAAAAACCTCCTGTCAACTGCATGCTAACTTTTTATCTCTTGCGCGCTTCACCAGACAGGACTCTATTACCTTTCCAAAACTAGCACAGGACTTTAACCTGTCTAGAGAGGGTTATATGCTGGCAGGACTAAAAACCTCCGCAAAAATCCCTGCTTCTTTACTGCAGGAACCCCTTAACCCTTTATCATATATAACCAACACCTATTACCAAAAATAAATTTAAGTTCAGATTCACAGAGGGAAAGTGGAGTAAAAAACACTCATCTACTTACCCAGTGCGAATCCCACGAGCTGACACCAGAAACTGTTAGGTGTTGTTTTCAAGGGGGGAGTGTCAGTCAGGACTGGGCCTCGGGCACACCATACCAACTGGAAATGAATATATTATTTGAAAAGGATATCCTAGAGAACAGCACTTCAGACCATGCAGCAATGAGTCTAAAACTATTCTCCTTTATTGAAAGATACAAGGCATGTCTTATAGACGACAATTGCAGCATATGGGGTTAATATGATGACACGTTATGACCGCGTCATTTTACACAGTGTTTGTCAGGAAAAATACTAGCTAGAAACAATATTTCTATAGTCATAATAAGAAATGCATCTAGGACCAAAGCAAGGTTATTTGAGCATCTTATAGAGATAGCGATTTCCAGGCACCTTGCCCAGAACATCTGCAAGGCCAAAACTAGCTCTAACACACTAATAACAAATATGTATTTCTACAGAATGATTGCTATAATACATAATATTCAGACAAGATGGATGCCAAAGACAAAATGGCAGTTAAGAACAAGATGGCGCTTGTCATGTTAACAATAATTCCTAACACTGTCTATGGCGATGCTAGAGGAAGCTGCAAAGCAGTTCTGTAGAGGATGTCGGCCGAGTCCCTCGTTGGGGTGTGACATCACAGCTATGGAGAGACGGTCCTTGAAGAGAAAGAGTTCAGTTGCTAGAATCCGTAGCAGGAACGAAGATGAAATCTGAGAAGATCCTAACAACATGATTAGGTTAGTATAGCAGTGGAATGCTATAGTATGCTGGTACAACCGAGTAGAATTACCAAGCAGAGATGGATAGGTGAACTGAGAATTTATACAGGAGAGACAGAATCCCAGTACAACCTCTTAAAGGCATATAGCATAGGAAATCTGTCATTACACTTGTAGACCAACACATAGGACCGATTCTCTAAAGCTCTCTGTGCTGTGAGATTCTATAATAAATCTTGTCTGTACTATGAAGCCTTTGTCATAATTCTGTAAATGCAGTTTTTATCTAGAGAACAGAGTGTCTCGCAAAGGAGTGTTACCTGCCTTTAAGTATGTGAAGGCGATGCATACATTAAAATAGGACTCACAAAAAAATGTAATTTAAAAATTGTATAAAAACTAATAATTGAAGTATTGAAATAAAAATATGCAGTAAAACATTATACTATTTAAACTCATTTCTATAGTAACAAAATAGTTTTTACAAAATTTTATTTTTCTGGCAAAATTTAAATTTGTATTGACACTGCGCATGAAAGAAAGAATTTCTGGGAGCACAGTAGAAATCATAATAAAACTACACAGCATGTGCAAAAAACACTGTGGCATTCGTATTCATAACACAACATTTAAATTTTATTCTTTTTATTAGTGGGCTGAACAGGAGTATTCCATGTACATAGCAGTAATTTCTTTGCCAGCTACGTCGTATTCTCTAAACATTGTTCCCTGTAGTTCTCGCTGTTTTTTTCTATAAAAATAAAAAGTTTCAAAATACGCTATACACGTATTACTCTAATAGAACAACACCTGCCTATGAAAACATAGGCGATTGTAATATACTATACGTTAAAAACAGTCACTTGATTTGTGTTAGCTGCAGGATTTAGTTTTTAAAGTACACCCTCTGCTTTCTGCTAACTTCCCTCTTCCTGACAAAGTTTCCCTTTCAAGTGAGCTCTATTACTTTCTATAAGAGACATCTTACAACTCTCAATGATATACCTCTTTTTTTAGTGAATTCAGTGACAGCAGCCCCTGAGAATGTTTTTTTATGTCTTACCTGGAGAAGTTTTTATAATCTGGCACATAGAGAGTAAATAAAATGTGATTTTTTTTATGAGGTATGATAGGCAAGAAACATACATTTTGATGGCAGAACCAAAATGTATGTAGCTGGAGCCGCCTAGGCTAGCAGTGAAGTTGCGGCAAAATAAAAGTAAATTTTACACTGGGATGTAACATAGTAGATGCGGTTGAAAAAATACAGAAGTCCATCGAGTTCAACCTATACAAAACTAATATACGTACAAAAAAAAGCTCCATTTGAGCTTAAATTAATCCCACTAAAAGGTGACCCATTTAATATAAGCAATTATATCCATGAATTTTGTTTCTAGCCAGAAATGTATCCAAACAATTTTTAAATGTATCTATGGTATTGGCATTCACTACCTCCTTTGGTAATGAGTTCCACAATTTTATTGCTCTTACAAGGAAAAAACGTTTCCATTGCAGGAGATTAAATCTCCTTTACTCCAACCTTAAATTATGACCTCTTGTCACAAACAATTTTCTTGGAATAAACATAGCTTCTGTCATCTTTGTATATGGGCCTTAAATATATTTATATAAAGTAATCATGTCACCTTTCAAGCGCCTTTGTTCTAGAGAAAACAGACCCAGTTTGGCTAGCCTCTCCTCATTGCTTAAATTCTCCAATGCCCATATTAAAGTGATGTACCATCACTTTAATCTATTAGTTAGATTATTTATTATGTTAGGATGTCCATTTTTATATTAACAAGCCCACACTGTTGGTTCCAGTTAATCAAGGGAGAATCACATATGTGCGAGTGGTGTGAGATCTACTCAGATGAGGGGGGATGTTACGGTACCCACTGTGTACCAAGGGTTAATACCAGATGAACAATGTCCTGCATAGGGAATCAGCAATTCACAACCCAGCCAGTTTCAGGTTTAAAACAGAATGTCTACTTTATTTGAAGGCAGCACACAGATTTATACACCCTGGCTTCAGGTTACAAAGGGCATTGGTTTAACAGTAAAGCAAACATATGAACAATGCATCAAACCTCTAACAATTGTCTATTCACAGGTAAAACAGATTAACATATTAAGTTAATTAACTAGGGAAGAACGTTTACTCAGACAATCTGATGTTGGGCAGTCTAGTTAACATAATCACACAAGGACACAATCAGTTTACCCAGACAGACTCCTGAGACACAATCAGATCTGAAACATACATAGAATACATCTTATTACTGAATATAGGAACAGTTCTTATTAGCTATAAAGTCTTTTATGCCCACTTGGCTTATAGAGTCACAATTGCTCCCACAAGGGGCACTCACACCCTGTACCCATCCTGTATTTATGGATACAGGGTGACATAGACATAAGACAGAGTTATGAAAGTACATGGGGTGTCCAGCATATAAAATTCCATATTTCCATGCAGTCTCTGGGTATCCTTAAGCTCATGTACCTCCAGCCCAAAGAATGTTCCATAACAGGCCCTCCAATGTACAGTGGCGAGATTGGTTTTGTCACATCTCTCCCCTTTTCCAAACAGACTAACAGGGTATCTGACCTCCTGCCGGTCAGTGCCCTGGTTAGTCCAGCAACCCCCCCCATAAAACACAATTAGTCGTACAGCCCACCCACAATAAATGGTTACTACACCTGAGTACGGGGAAAACTTGTCCATGTCCAGGTACCTCACCACAGCTGTGTGGGGGACTGGTACGCTGAATTGGTGGGTTGCAAGGTGGGCAGAGACCAGCTGTACTCTGCCCGGGTGCCAGCACTACCATGGAAGTAGCCTGGTGGGAGCCTGGTTGCTGGAGGGGGAGACCGACTGTCTCCCCTTTGGATACATAGCTGTGCTGCTGGAGGGGGAGACCATTCGTCTCCCCTTTGGCTAAACAGCCGTGTTGCTGGGGGACAGGACCAACTGTCCCTACCCCTTGTAACGCAGCCTGCCGCTGGGGAATGGAGTCTGGGCTCCCAAAGTCAGGCTCTGCAAAGGACTCCCATAACAAGCCAGGACCATCAAACTCCTCTCCCTCTGGTTTGTCATGCTCGGCTGTCCAGGGTATATAATGTGCCATATACCACCAGAGCGCCTGGTAGGCATGTCAGTTTGCTGGGACAATCCATCTGGATTCCCGTTATGAGAGAGAATTCCTGTCCATACAAACAAGGGTTCAAATTCCTCAGTGCCCAGACCAGGGCCAAACAGTCCTTCAAAATCCCATCAGCTTCTTTACGAGTTTTCTGTACCTGCTCTTTATAGGTATCCACAATCCCTTCATACTGACATAGGGTGCCCTTGAGTTGCTGCACCTCACTATGAGCCAGCGTCAGCTTCTCCTCAAGTGTCGCTAAGTTTGTCTTTAAGGTTTCATGTCCCACTCTCAAGCTGGTGTTTTCTGCAGTCTGTCGGTGCAGCTTGTCTAGCAGAGATTCACGTTCTAAACGTGCTTTTTCCTCTGCGCTCCTCTTCTCCTTCATCAGCGCATTGTAACGGGACCTCCACATATCAATAGCGGATAGAGATTTACTGAGCTCATCGTCCTGGGGCTTAGCAGCAGGTGGGTCAGTCTCTGCTGCATGGATCTGGGCACGGGTAGTCACAGAGTTAACATCAGCGGGACCCATAGGAGCGTAGGCAGAAACAAGGGGGGCCAAGTCATTTCCAAGAAGAACATCAGCAGGTAAGTCCTTCTTGACCCCCACATTCACAGGTCTAGCGCCCACTCCCCAATCCAAATGTACCCTGGCAACAGGTAGGCTGAACACATCGCCCCCTGCTAACCTCACAGCCACAGTGTCTCCCGTGTACTGTTTCTCAGACACCAAGTTCTTTTGAAGCAAGGTCATGGTAGCACCAGTATCCCGTAGACCACTGACCTTCTTCCCATTCACTTTAACCAGTTGCCGGTTATTCCGATGGGCAGCTTGCACAAGGTCTGCCTCATGTAGGATGCTCCAGCATTCTTGCGCCTCTACGTAGCGGGCCGTAGGCTGAGGATTACGTGGGATTCCGCCGGCGGGTCTTCTCCAGGACTGCGCTTGGTTCGCTGCATTTAGGGGACACTCTGGTCTTTTGTGCCCTAGTTGCTTACATCTAAAGCACCGAATAGGTTGTGAGTAGCACCGCAAATTGAACAGGGCTCTCTGAGGGTAGTTCGTGGCCGGAGGCCGTGTGGTATAGCGGTGCGCCGGGGTTTGGTAACTGGCAGCTGCTGGGGTGACTGGGGGTCTGTACTCCACTCTAGCAGGGGGCTTAGTGGTAGCAGTGTCCAGTTTGCGGGCATCCGTATACTCATCTGCCAAGCGAGCCGCTTCCTGCAGGGTGGAGGGTTTACGGTCCCGAACCCACTCTCGAACTCCTGCGGGTAACTTGTCGAAGCAATGTTCCAACAGGAATAGCTGCAGCACCTCTTCCCCAGATATGGCTTGGCACCCCGCTATCCAGTGAGCTGCTGTGCGGTGCACCTTACATGCCCACTCAAGGTAGGAATCTCCAGCTAATTTAACAGTGTCTCTGAACCGCCTCCGGTATGCCTCCGGTGTAACCGCATACCTGGAGAGCAGAGCCTCTTTTACAGTATTATAATCCCTGACTTCCTCATCTGGAATGGCCCGAAAAGCCTCTCTGGCCCGGCCGGATAATTTTCCAGATAATATCGTGACCCAGTCCTCTGCGGGTACCTTGTGTAGTGCACATTGCCTCTCAAAATCCGCAAGGTACCCATCAATCTCTCCTTCTGTTTCCAGGAAGTTTTTAAAAGCTGCAAAATTTACTTTTCTCTTTTCCATCTTAGTCAGTATTGTAATAATCCCCCTCTTCCTGAGGTTACTGGCTTGTGTAGTTGCTCTTCTGGGCGATAAGGTTCATCCCACCGCTGCCACCAATGTTACGGTACCCACTGTGTACCAAGGGTTAATACCAGATGAACAATGTCCTGCATAGGGAATCAGCAATTCACAACCCAGCCAGTTTCAGGTTTAAACAGAATGTCTACTTTATTTGAAGGCAGCACACAGATTTATACACCCTGGCTTCAGGTTACAAAGGGCATTGGTTTAACAGTAAAGCAAACATATGAACAATGCATCAAACCTCTAACAATTGTCTATTCACAGGTAAAACAGATTAACATATTAAGTTAATTAACTAGGGAAGAACGTTTACTCAGACAATCTGATGTTGGGCAGTCTAGTTAACATAATCACACAAGGACACAATCAGTTTACCCAGACAGACTCCTGAGACACAATCAGATCTGAAACATACATAGAATACATCTTATTACTGAATATAGGAACAGTTCTTATTAGCTATAAAGTCTTTTATGCCCACTTGGCTTATAGAGTCACAATTGCTCCCACAAGGGGCACTCACACCCTGTACCCATCCTGTATTTATGGATACAGGGTGACATAGACATAAGACAGAGTTATGAAAGTACATGGGGTGTCCAGCATATAAAATTCCATATTTCCATGCAGTCTCTGGGTATCCTTAAGCTCATGTACCTCCAGCCCAAAGAATGTTCCATAACAGGCCCTCCAATGTACAGTGGCGAGATTGGTTTTGTCACAGGGGACTTTTGTTTTTTATTCATAGGACTAAATTTAATAGAAAGGGGTGGAGAAGGGTAGCAGATGAAATACATCTCTGGCCCAATCTCAAGATGGAGGATAGGATCACTTTGCCTAAATTTGCAATGTGGTGCAGCTCTTGTTGACAGTGAAAGAGTGAATGTAAGTTTGAAATACAATGCAGGGTTTGAGCCTTCTGATAGTTTCATCAGTTTCACAATCATAGAGCTCCCAGCTGTCCCACAATTTTCAGGATATTTACATCCATTATCAATTTGTGCTTGTCGTTTTATATGCACACTTTCCTAGGCACCAGCTCCTACTGAGCATCTGCAAAGGTTCACAGTGTATGTGTAGATGTCTGTAATTGGCTGATGTCTGTAATTGGCTGATGGCTGTCACATGATATAGTGGGTAGGGAAATAGAAGCAATCTTTGAAAATTCTCAGAAACAAAATCTATAGATAATCTGAAATTCAGAGCAAGCGTTAGTGCATTGTCTTTTTATTGTGCATTTGTGGATTATGAATTTCTACTGTTAATAATAGTCCTTTAAGTCTGTTGCCCTTTTTTGTCCTGTTTTTTTCCCTAAAAGACCCAGACTTCTCCCTTGCAATGATCAGCGCTGCCCCCTGACTGTAAAGATTTGGCAATTTGTTTTTAAAACTCTAAAAAGAAGGGACAGTGGTCTTTTAGTGAAAAAAGTAAATTAGCACAACAATCAGATTGTCAAGAGAAAGGCTTTTAAAGTTCAAAATCTGATTAGTGATGGATCGTACCGTATCAAGGTATTTACTAGTGTAGCTCCTTTACCAAGGTATTTAATAAAGCGTCTCTCTGTGAATACTTTCACTACAGCAACATTACCTTATCTGTGTGGAAGAGGAATAGATATAAGTAGTTGTAAGTTACAAATGAAAATACCTAAATCCCTGATAGCTAAGCTACTTTTAACATAACTGTTCATATATTTTGTCTAGTCCCTAAATGTTACACAATCAATACCAGGGATTGTATTGTCAGTCGTACCTTTTATTTCCTATGAAAATGTATAAATATGCACATTTATGTTTGACACTGTGTTTTCTAAGTAATTAAGCCAACATAATAGTGCTATTTATACAAAAATAAAATCCAGTGTGCTTACAGATGTAATATACAACTGAAAGTAGTCAAAGTTATTTCTCATTTAACCTTGATATTATCCAACTGCGATACAGAGATCATGTCATACATACAGAAATTGTCATGTGCAAGTGCAGTACACAGCACATATAAAGAAACAAAACTAGTGCTGAACATATTTCTGAACATATAGCTACACTTGTGATTTATTATCATATCAGCTGATAAAGGAGCCTAACATACTGCAGCAACAAATTTCACCTTATAAATTGGAGTACACACAACTGGAGAATCATTCTTATTCCTTACTCTTTGGTTTGTCCAGTGTCTATTATATAAAATATTCTCAGGGTATTGAACTCCCAAGAATTTAAACCTCATTGTTTTGATGTGAATCAAGATTAACCACTAATAAAAGCATTTACCACTGTGCAGTAAAAATATGCCCTCCCCACTTAAAAATATATCAGTTTTCAATATTCTATCAGGCCTCTTCAGAAAATAACATTTTCAGTTCCTCTTACATTATTGATCTATGGGACTCAGCTTCAGTGAAAATGAAAATAATGTTTCATTTCAAAAGAAAAAAGGCAGATTTTTCTAAACAATATTGTATTGGAACATTTTTTTGTAGTGTCTCCAAATGTACAGTTATGTCTTATTCTTCTGACACTTGACAATTTTGTCTTTTTATTCAGATGCTACAAGGAACTTTTTTTTACAATCTGGTAAAATCAATATTCTTTCTTGTGCTTAAAGGGGTAGTCTAGTCAAAATTAAACTTTCACAATTCAGATAGAGCATGCAATTTTAAGCAACTTTCTAATTTACTCCTATTATCAATTTTTCTTTGTTCTCTTGGTATCTTTATTTGAAAAAAACAAGAATGTAAGTTTAGGAGCTGGCTCATTTTTGGTTCAGCACCTTGTGTAGCACTTGCTGATTGGTGACTACATTTAGACACCAATCAGCAAGTGCTACCCAGGTGCTGAACGAAATATGGACTCGCTCCTAAGCTCTCATATTCTTGCTTTTTCAAATAAAGATACCAAGAGAACGAAGAAAATTGATAATAGGAGTAAATTAGAAAGTTGCTTAAAATTGTCTGCTCTATCTGAATCATGAAAGTTTAATGTAGACTAGACTGTCCCTTTAACATTGGACAAATTATTATACTATAGGGGAAATAGTGTATTCAGGTGCCAACACACATTTAGTTGAAGTTTTAGAGATATTGGACTAATCTTGTTTCTTTTGTGCAATTGAAGGTTTTTTGTCAGTGAAACAACACAACAGGCATATGGCACGCATGCCTTATCCTGCCCACACTGATGCAAGAAGCTGGTTTTGCAATACTAAAAAAACACACACACACCTACCAATGCACCTAGTAACCTTTGCAGATCTAGATTTATCAGATTAGTCAGTTTAGCCACTATTGCCTAAACTATATTTGATTTATTTATCAATAACATGTTTTTAATTAGTAATCATCATCATTATCAAAACATTTATGTGCTGCATTAACAATATTTTTATAATGACAGATCTGTGATTCACTTTTGATGTGATTTCTCAGGTTTAAGATACCTGAATTAAACACACTCAGGGTTTCTGAACACTGATGTTTTAATGTGTATATAGCAAACAACAATGCCTTAGTGTCAGCAACTACTAAATGTTTGTAGCCAATAGCAGCTCTGCTAAATATAGAACGTAGCAAATTTGCAAACACATACTTAAAGGGACACTAAATACTTTGAGATTATAATATAATTATGTGTAGTGAAATAACTTTATAATATACTTTCATTATCTATTTTGTTTAATTTCCTGTAATTTAAGACTGAAGATTATTGTTTTTTCTCAAGTCTGAGAACTGGAAGTGCACATCAAAGGCTTCACAAGCCTAAACGTTTCACATATCTGTTCTTAGTTGATGAGGTTACCTTTGATGGAGGTTACCTTTCATGATTCATATAGAGTGAGCAATTTTAAACAACATTCCAATTTACTTCTTTTATCAAATTTGCTTTGATCTCTTGGTATGCTTTGTTGAAAAGCATACCTAGGTAGGCTCAGTAGCAGGGAGGTACTGTAGTTGGTGATTAGTGGCTGCAAATATATGCCTCTTGTCATTGGCTTATCTGATGTGTTCAGCTAGCTCCCAGTAATACATTGCTGCTCCTGATTTTTCTCTTTAACAATGGATACTAAAAGAACAAAGACAATTTGATAATGGAAATAAATCATGAAAGCTTTATTTTGACATTACTGTCCATTTAACTCAGAAAACAGACCACCTTGGCTTATGTCTGCTGAGCAGTAGTGTGTTTTCCATCATGTCTCATTTGCTGACTGCTGAGATAAACTCTCTTTTAATGTTCTGTAAGTGATAGGAATGAGTAAGTGTGAAGGATTCATGTCCTTGCACATATTTGGCATTAGTCCTGCTTTGTGTTAGGTTTTATTCTAGATATGAGATCCCTGAATGAGTTTTTTTCAGTTATCTGTGGTTTTAGTGAGTATTTTATATTTATCCCCTACTGTAAGCACCAGACATTACCCATACAGCATCAGGGCTTCTGTTGCTAAACCGGTCTCTGTGGCTTAGTGAGAAGGTCAAACACGCAAAACAGTTGTCCCAATGTTATGGTCTTGTTAACCCCTTGGCTGCAAGAGGGCAAATTTAAGTAGCTATTTGTTTTGTTTAGGTATATCTGAAGGTTGTTCCTGTCCCCAGGCTGCACATAAGAGCTAAGAAGATAAGTTTATTAGCTCACTGGCCAAGTAACACTGGGATTACACTCCTGTTATTCCCCTCAGTTTACCTTTCTGTCCCACTGAACCAGTTTATCTCTCATCTAAAGGTTGTACCAGACTGATAATCCTAATGGAGATATTTTCTGCTTTCCAGTTGGAAACACATCAGTCTGATGGGTGTAGTTTGGAATCAACTCATATTTACATTATTATAAAACTATTTATCAACTGATTTCCTTTAGGGAATTTGGCAAATGTCTGTTTGAAGTTTGTATTCCATGTATCCTGAAAACTTAAAGCTTGGTGAAAACATCTACAGCAGTTTTTTCATGCACTGTACTTCCTGACCTAGATTTGGAGTTTGGCGTTAGCCGTGAAAACCAGCGTTAGAGGCTCCTAACGCTGGTTTTAGGCTACCGCCGGTATTTGGAGTCACTCAAAATAGGGTCTAACGCTCACTTTTCAGCCGCGACTTTTCCATACCGCAGATCCCCTTACGTCAATTGCGTATCCTATCTTTTCAATGGGATCTTTCTAACTCCGGTATTTAGAGTCGTTTCTGAAGTGAGCGTTAGACATCTAACGACAAAACTCCAGCCGCAGGAAAAAAGTCAGTAGTTAAGAGCTATCTGGGCTAACGCCGGTTTCTAAAGCTCTTAACTACTGTGCTCTAAAGTACACTAACACCCATAAACTACCTATGTACCCCTAAACCGAGGTCCCCCCACATCGCCGACACTCTAATAAAAAATTTTAACCCCTAATCTGCCGACCGCCACCTACGTTATCCTTATGTACCCCTAATCTGCTCCCCCTAACACCGCCAACCCCTGTATTATATTTATTAACCCCTAATCTGCCCTCCTCAATGTCGCCTCCATCTGCCTACACTTATTAACCCCTAATCTGCCGACCGCAAAGCGCCGCCACCTACGTTATCCTTATGTACCCCTAATCTGCTGCCCCTAACACCGCCAACCCCTATATTATATTTATTAACCCCTAATCTGCCCCCCTCAACGTCGCCTCCACCTGCCTACACTTATTAACCCCTAATCTGCCGAGCGGACCTGAGCGCTACTATAATAAAGTTATTAACCCCTAATCCGCCTCACTAACCCTATAATAAATAGTATTAACCCCTAATCTGCCCTCCCTAACATCGCCGACACCTAACTTCAATTATTAACCCCTAATCTGCCGACTGGAGCTCACCGCTACTCTAATAAATGTATTAACCCCTAAAGCTAAGTCTAACCCTAACACTAACACCCCCCTAAATTAAATATAATTTACATCTAACGAAATTAATTAACTCTTATTAAATAAATTATTCCTATTTAAAGCTAAATACTTACCTGTAAAATAAATCCTAATATAGCTACAATATAAATTATAATTATATTATAGCTATTTTAGGATTAATATTTATTTTACAGGTAACTTTGTATTTATTTTAACCAGGTACAATAGCTATTAAATAGTTAAGAACTATTTAATAGCTAAAATAGTTAAAATAATTACAAAATTACCTGTAAAATAAATACTAACCTAAGTTACAATTAAACCTAACACTACACTATCAATAAATTAATTAAATAAACTACCTACAATTACCTACAATTAACCTAACACTACACTATCAATAAATTAATTAAATACAATTCCTACAAATAAATACAATGAAATAAACTAGCTAAAGTACCAAAAATAAAAAAGAACTAAGTTACAAAAAATAATTTTTTTTTACAAACATAAGAAAAATATTACAGCAATTTTAAACTAATTACACCTACTCTAAGCCCCCTAATAAAACAACAAAGCCCCCCAAAATAAAAAATGCCCTACCCTATTCTAAATTACTAAAGTTAAAAGCTCTTTTACCTTACCAGCCCTGAACAGGGCCCTTTGCGGGGCATGCCCCAAGAAGTTCAGCTCTTTTGCCTGTAAACAAAAAACATACAATACCCCCCCCCCCAACATTACAACCCACCACCCACATACCCCTAATCTAACCCAAACCCCCTTAAATAACAGCCAATAGAATGCGAGCTCAATCTGATTGGCTTATTGGATCAGCCAATCGGATTGAACTTGATTCTAATTGGCTGATTCCATCAGCCAATCAGAATATTCCTACCTTAATTCCGATTGGCTGATAGAATCCTTTCAGCCAATCGGAATTCGAGGGACGCCATCTTGGATGACGTCCCTTAAAGGAACCGTCATTCTTCAGTTGGACGTCGCCGGAAGAAGATGGGTCCGCGGTGAAGGTCTTCAGGATGGAGCCGGTCGTCATCGGATGAAGATAGAAGATGTCGCTTGGATCAAGATGGTTGCCGGTCCGGATCGCCTCTTCTTCCCGGATAGGATGAAGACTTTGGAGCCTCTTCTGGACCTCTTCAGCCACCGGATGATGGATCGCCAACCCCCGCTTGGGTTGGATGAAGATTTTGGAGCCAGGACGGATCGGTGATACCTGGTGAGGTGAAGACAAGGTAGGATGATCTTCAGGGGCTTAGTGTTAGGTTTATTTAAGGGGGGTTTGGGTTAGATTAGGGGTATGTGGGTGGTGGGTTGTAATGTTGGGGGGGGGATATTGTATGTTTTTTTTTACAGGCAAAAGAGCTGAACTTCTTGGGGCATGCCCCGCAAAGGGCCCTGTTCAGGGCTGGTAAGGTAAAAGAGCTTTTAACTTTAATAATTTAGAATAGGGTAGGGCATTTTTTATTTTGGGGGGCTTTGTTGTTTTATTAGGGGGCTTAGAGTAGGTGTAATTAGTTTAAAATTGTTGTAATATTTTTCTTATGTTTGTAGATATTTTTTTATTTTTTGTAACTTAGTTCTTTTTTATTTTTTGTACTTTAGTTAGTTTATTTCATTGTAGTTATTTGTAGATATTGTATTTAATTAATGTATTGATAGTGTAGTGTTAGGTTTAATTGTAGGTAATTGTAGGTATTTTATTTAATTAATTTAATGATAGTATAGTGTTAGGTTTAATTGTAACTTAGGTTAGGATTTATTTTACAGGTAATTTTGTAATTATTTTAACTAGGTAACTATTAAATAGTTCTTAACTATTTAATAGCTATTGTACCCGGTTAAAATAAATACAAAGTTGCCTGTAAAATAAATATTAATCCTAAAATAGCTACAATGTAATTATAATTTATATTGTAGCTATATTAGTGTTTATTTTACAGGTAAGTATTTAGCTTTAAATAGGAATAATTTATTTAATAAGAGTTAATTAATTTTGTTAGATTAAAATTATATTTAATTTAGGGGGGTGTTAGTGTTAGGGTTAGACTTAGCTTTAGGGGTTAATCCATTTATTAGAATAGCGGTGAGCTCCGGTCGGCAGATTAAGGGTTAATAATTGAAGTTAGGTGTCGGCGATGTTAGGGAGGGCAGATTAGGGGTTAATACTATTTATTATAGGGTTAGTGAGGCGGATTAGGGGTTAATAACTTTATTATAATAGCGGTGCGGTCCGCTCGGCAGATTAGGGGTTAATAAGTGTAGGCAGGTGGAGGCGACGTTGAGGGGGGCAGATTAGGGGTTAATAAATATAATATAGGGGTCGGCGGTGTTAGGGGCAGCAGATTAGGGGTACATAGGGATAATGTAGGTAGCGGCGGTTTACGGAGCGGCAGATTAGGGGTTAATAAGTGTAAGGTTAGGGGTGTTTAGACTCGGGGTACATGTTAGGGTGTTAGGTGCAGACGTAGGAAGTGTTTCCCCATAGACAACAATGGGGCTGCGTTAGGAGCTGAACGCGGCTTTTTTGCAGGTGTTAGGTTTTTTTTCAGCTCAAACAGCTCTATTGTTTTCTATGGGAGAATCGTGCACGAGTACGTTTTTGAGGCTGGCCGCTTGCGTAAGCAACTCTGGTATCGAGAGTTGAAGCTGCGTTAAAAATGCTCTACGCTCCTTTTTTGGAGCCTAACGCAGCCTTTATGTGGACTCTCAATACCAGAGTTATTTTAAAGGTGTGGCCAGAAAAAAGCCGGCGTTAGCTACGCGGGTCGTTACTGACAAAACTCTAAATCTAGCCGCCTGTTTCTTCAGTTTTTTCTGATATTCAATAAAGTGACATGAAACCCATTGTTTTCTGTTTATGATTCAGATAGAGCAGACCAAGCACACTTCTATTGTCACATTAGCTTTATTATCTTGGTATTCTTTGTCAAAGGAGCAGCAATGGACTACTGGGAGCCAGATGAACATATATGGTGAGCCCATGACAAGAGGTATTTATGTGCACCCAATCAGCAACTGCTCCTTATAAGCATCCTATTCAACAGAGCATACCAAGCACAAAGAGCATACCAACCACACAGAGCATATCAACCACACAGAGCATACCAAGCAAACAGAGCATACCAACCAAACAATGCATAACAAGCAAACAGAGCATACCAACCACACAGAGCATACCAACCACACAGAGCATACCAACCACACAGAGCATACCAAGCAAAGAGAGCATACCAACCACACAGAGCATACCAACCAAACAGAGCATACCAAGCAAACAGAGCATACCAACCACACAGAGCATACCAAGCAAAGAGAGCATACCAACCACACAGAGCATACTAAGCAAACAGAGCATACCAACCAAACAGAGCATACCAACCACACAGAGCATACCAACCAAACAGAGCATACCAACCACACAGAGCATACCAACCACACAGAGCATACCAATTACACAGAGCATACCAACCACACAGAGCATACCAACCAAACAGAGCATACCAAGCAAACAAAGCATACCAATCACACAGAGCTTTCCAAGCAAACAGAGCATACAAACCACACAGAGCATACCAAGCACACCGAGCATACCAAGCATACAGAGCATACCAACTAAACAGATCATACCAACTAAACAGATCATACCAACCAAACAGATCATACCAACCAAACAGAGCATACCAAGTAAACAGAGCATACTAACCACACATACCAAGCACACAGAGCATACCAACCACACAGAGCATACCAAGCAAACAGAGCATACCAAGCAAACAGCGCATTCCAACCAAACAGAGCATACCAACCACACAGAGCATACCAACCAAATAGAGTATACCAACCACACAGAGCAAACAAACCAAACAGAGCATACCAACCAGAGTATACCAAGCAAACAGAGCATACCAACCACACAGAGCATACCAACCAAACAGTGCATGCCAATGAAACATAGTATACAAAGCACACAGAGCATACCAACCAAACCGAGCATACCAAGCAAACAGAGCATACCAACCACACACAGCATACAAACCAAACAGAGCATACCAACCAAACAGAGCATACCAAGCAAACATAGCATACCAACCACACAGAGAATACTAAGCAAACAGAGCACACCACGCACACAGAGCATACCAAGCACACAGAGCATATCAACCACACAGAGCATACCAACCACACAGAGCATACCAAGCAAACAGAGCATACAAACCACACAGAGCATACCAAGCACACCGAGCATACCAAGCATACAGAGCATACCAACTAAACAGATCATACCAACTAAACAGATCATACCAACCAAACAGATCATACCAACCAAACAGAGCATACCAAGTAAACAGAGCATACTAACCACACATACCAAGCACACAGAGCATACCAACCACACAGAGCATACCAAGCAAACAGAGCATACCAAGCAAACAGCGCATTCCAACCAAACAGAGCATACCAACCACACAGAGCATACCAACCAAATAGAGTATACCAACCACACAGAGCAAACAAACCAAACAGAGCATACCAACCAGAGTATACCAAGCAAACAGAGCATACCAACCACACAGAGCATACCAACCAAACAGTGCATGCCAATGAAACATAGTATACAAAGCACACAGAGCATACCAACCAAACCGAGCATACCAAGCAAACAGAGCATACCAACCACACACAGCATACAAACCAAACAGAGCATACCAACCAAACAGAGCATACCAAGCAAACATAGCATACCAACCACACAGAGAATACTAAGCAAACAGAGCACACCACGCACACAGAGCATACCAAGCACACAGAGCATATCAACCACACAGAGCATACCAACCACACAGAGCATACCAAGCAAACAGAGCATACAAACCACTCAGAGCATACCAACCACACAGAGCATACCAACCACACAGAGCATACCAAGCACACAGAGCATACCAACCACACAGAGCATACAAACCAGAGTATACCAAGCAAACAGAGAATACCAACCAAACAGAGCATACCAACCAAACAGAGCATACCAACCACACAGAGCATACAAACCAAACAGAGCATACCAACCAAACAGAGCATACCAAGCAAACCGAGAATACCAACCACACAGAGCATACAAACCAAACAGATCATACCAACCAAACAGAGCATACCAAGCAAACAGAGAATACCAAGCAAACAGAGCATACCAAGCAAACAGAGCATACCAACCACACAGAGCATATCAACCACACAGAGCATACCAAGCAAACAGAGCATACAAACCAAACAGATCATACCAACCAAACAGAGCATACCAAGCAAACAGAGCATACCAAGCAAACAGAGCATACCAAGTAAACAGAGCATATCAACCACACAGAGCATACCAACCACACAGAGCATACCAACCACACAGAGCATATCAACCAAACAGAGCATACCAACTAAACAGAGCATACCAACCACACAGAGCATACCAACCACACAGAGCATACCAACCACACAGAGCATACAAGTAAACAGAGCATACAAACCAAACAGAGCATACCAACCACACAGAGCATACCAACCAAACAGATCATACTAACCAAACAGAGCATACCAACCATACAGAGCATACCAACCACACAGAGCATACCAACCAAACAGAGCATACCAACCACACAGAGCATACCAAGCACACAGAACATACCAACCACACAGAGCATACCAACCACACAGAGCATACCAAGCAAACAAAGCATACCAACCAAACAGAGCATACAAACCAAACAGAGTATACCAACCACACAGATCATACCAACCACACAGATCATACCAACCACACAGAGCATACCAAGAAAACAGAGCATACCAACCACACAGAGCATACAAACCACACAGAGCATACCAAGCAAACAGAGCATACCAACCACACACAGCATAACAACCAAACAGAGCATTCCAACCAAACAGAGCATACCAACCACACAGAGCATACCAACCAAACAGAGCATACCAACCACACAGAGCAAACAAACCAAACAGAGCATACCAACCAGAGTATACCAAGCAAACAGAGCATACCAACCACACAGAGCATACCAATCAAACAGTGCATGCCAATGAAACATAGTATACAAAGCACACAGAGCATACCAACCAAACCGAGCATATCAAGCAAACAGAGCATACCAACCACACAGAGCATACCAACCAAACAGATCATACCAACCAAACAGAGCATACCAACCACACAGAGCATACCAACCAAACAGAGCATACCAACCAAACAGAGCATACCAACCACACAGAGCATACCAAGCACACAGAACATACCAACCACACAGAGCATACCAACCACACAAAGCATACCAACCAAACAGAGCATACAAACCAAACAGAGTATACCAACCACACAGATCATACCAACCACACAGAGCATACCAAGAAAACAGAGCATACCAACCACACAGAGCATTCAAACCATACAGCGCATACCAACCACACAGAGCATACCAGCCACACAGATCATACCAACCACACAGAGCATACCAACCAAACAGAGCATACCAACCACACAGAGCATACCAAGCAAACAGAGCATACCAACCACACAGAGCATACCAAGCAAACAGAGCATACCAACCACACAGAGCATACCAACCACACAGAGCATACCAAGCAAACAGAGCATACCAACCAAAAAGAGCATACCAACCACACAGAGCATACCAACCACACAGAGCATACCAACCAAACAGAGCATACCAACCACACAGAGCATACCAACCACACAGAGCATACAAAGCAAACAGAGCATACCAACCAAACAGAGGATACCAACTAAACAGAGCATACCAAGCAAAAAGAGCATACCAACTAGTCTTAACAAATTAGAGCATGTAATTTTATTACTATTATGGCCCTTTCAATACTTATTGACACAGGAATCAGTCAGCTGACAAGGACCTGGCTAAATCATTACTCAGTAGTGTAAATTTCAACTTTTAAACCCTTTCCCACCTGCAGATAATACTTTCCCGCCTGCAGATAATACTTTCCCGCCTGCAGATAATACTTTCCCTCCTGCAGATAATACTTTCCCGCCTGCAAATAATACTTTCCCGCCTGCAGATAATACTTTCCTACCTGCAGATAATACTTTCCCGCCTGCAGATAATACTTTCCTGCCTGCAGATAATACTTTCCTGCCTGCAGATAATACTTTCCCGCCTGCAGATAATTCTTTCCCGCCTGCAGATAATACTTTCCTGCCTGCAGATAATACTTTCCCGCCTGCAGATAATACTTTCCCACCTGCAGATAATACTTTCCTACCTGCAGATAATACTTTCCTGCCTGCAGATAATACTTTCCCGCCTTTAGAGATTTAACCGCATAAACAGTTTAATTACATTTTTATCTCATGCATTTGCTTATTCATTTTTGCATTAAAGGGGCGCTCGGTTTTACATTTTCCAGAATCTGAATAAACATGTCTAGTAATCACTTTGTACATTAAATACATTTAACCATTCCTCTTCAACTTATAGAGGCAAATGAGACACAACCTTTATACAGTAAACCCTCATTTAAATGGTCCATCAAGGCTATGTAGCATTTTGCAAAAAAAAACTTGGACAAATACATTTTTTTTTTGCAACTATCACAAGGATTGGGAGAAAAACATAATTTATGTAAGAACTTACCTGATAAATTAATTTCTTTCATATTGGCAAGAGTCCATGAGCTAGTGACGTATGGGATATACAATCCTACCAGGAGGGGCAAAGTTTCCCAAACCTCAAAATGCCTATAAATACACCCCTCACCACACCCACAACTCAGTTTAACGAATAGCCAAGTAGTGGGGTGATAAAGAAAGGAGTAAAAAGCATCAACAAAGGAATTTGGAAATAATTGTGCTTCATACAAAAAATCATAACCACCATAAAAAGGGTTGGCCTCATGGACTCTTGCCAATATGAAAGAAATGAATTTATCAGGTAAGTTCTTACATAAATTATGTTTTCTTTCATGTAATTGGCAAGAGTCCATGAGCTAGTGACGTATGGGATATCAATACCCAAGATGTGGAACTCCATGCAAGAGTCACTAGAGAGGGAGGGATAAAATAAAAAACAGCCATTTTCTGCTGAAAAAATAATCCACAACCCAAATAATAAGTTTATTCTTTTAACGACAAGAAAAACTGAAAACATCAGCAGAAGAATCAAACTGAAACAGCTGCCTGAAGAACTTTTCTACCAAAAACTGCTTCTGAAGAAGCAAATACATCAAAACGGTAGAACTTAGTAAATGTGTGCAAAGAAGACCAAGTTGCTGCTTTGCAAATCTGATCAACTGAAGCTTCATTCTTAAAAGCCCACAAAGTGGAGACTGATCTAGTAGAATTAGCTGTAATTCTCTGAGGCGGGGTTTTACCCGACTCCAAATAAGCTGAATGAATCAAAAGCTTTAACCAAGAAGCCAAGGAAATAGCAGAAGCCTTCTGACCTTTCCTAGGACCCGAAAATATAACATATAGACTAGAAGTCTTCCTGAAATCTTTAGTAGCTTCAACATAATATTTCAAAGCTCTTACCACATCCAAAGAATGTAAGGATCTTTCCATAGAATTCTTAGGATTAGGACACAAGGAAGGGACAACAATTTCTCTACTAATGTTAGAATTCACAACTTTAGGCAAAAATTTAAATGAAGTCCGCAAAACCGCCTTATCCTGATGATAAATCAGAAAAGGAGATTCACAAGAAAGAGCAGATAGCTCAGAAACTCTTCTAGCAGAAGAGATGGCCAAAAGGAACAACACTTTCCAAGAAAGTAGTTTAATGTCCAAAGAATGCATAGGCTCAAATGGAGGAGCCTGTAACGCCTTAAAAACAAAATTAAGACTCCAAGGAGGAGAAATTGATTTAATGACGGGCTTAATACGAACTAAAGCCTGTACAAAACAGTGAATATCAGGAAGTTTAGCAATCTTTCTATGAAATAAAACAGAAAGGGCAGAGATTTGTCCCTTCAAGGAACTTGCAGACAAACCGTTATCCAAACCATCCTGAAGAAACTGTAGAATTCTAGGAATTCTGAAAGAATGCCAAGAAAATTTATGAGAAGAACACCAGGAAATGTAGGACTTCCAAATTCGATAATAAATCTTCCGAGAGACAGATTTACGATCTTGTAACATAGTATTAATTACTGAGTCAGAGAAACCTCTATGACTTAGTACTAGGCGTTCAATTTCCATACCTTCAAATTTAATGATTTGAGATCCTGATGGAAAAACGGACCTTGAGACAGAAGGTCCGGCCTTAACTGAAGTAGCCAAGGTTGGCAACTGGATATCCGAACAAGATCCGCATACCAAAACCTGTGTGGCCAGGCTGGAGCCACCAGCAACACAAACGATTGTTCCATGATGATTTTGGATATCACTCTTGGAAGAAGAACTAGAGGCGGAAAAATATAAGCAGGATGATAACACCAAGGAAGTGTCAGCGCATCCACTGCTTCCGCCTGAACATCCCTGGACCTGGACAGGTATCTGGGAAGTTTCTTGTTTATATGAGAGGCCATGAGATCTATCTCTGGAAGACCCCACATCTGAACAATCTGAGAAAACACATCTGGATGGAGAGACCACTCCCCTGGATGTAAAGTCTGACGGCTGAGATAATCCGCCTCCCAATTGTCTACACCTGGGATATGCACCGCAGAGATTAGACAGGAGCTGGATACCACCCAAGCAAGTATCCGAGATACTTCTTTCATTGCTTGGAGACTGTGAGTCCCACCCTGATGATTGACATATGCCACAGTTGTGATATTGTCTGTCTGAAAGCAAATAAATGGTTCTCTCTTCAACATAGCCAAAACTGAAGAGCTCTGAGAATTGCACTAAAATATTTCTAAATATATTGTTCTAAAATATTGATTGGTAATCTCGCCTCTTGAGATTTCCAAACACCTTGTGCTGTCAGAGATCCCCAAACAGCTCTCCAACCTGAAAGACTTGCATCTGTAGTGTTCACAGTCCAGGTTGGCCGAACAAAGGAGGCCCCTTGAACTAAATGCTGGTGATTTAAGCACCACGTCAGAGAGTGTTGAATATTGGGATTTAAGGATATTAACTGTGATATCTT
Organism: Bombina bombina; assembly: GCF_027579735.1. Classification (NCBI taxonomy): domain Eukaryota; kingdom Metazoa; phylum Chordata; class Amphibia; order Anura; family Bombinatoridae; genus Bombina; species Bombina bombina. Next base: position 1,059,653,708 of record NC_069503.1, read on the forward strand.
TGTATAATCCCTGCACCATTGATTCAACATGCAAAGCTGGAGAGGTCTCATGTGAAAACGAGCAAAAGGAATCGCGTCCGATGCTGCAGTCATGAGGCCTAAAACTTCCATGCACATAGCCACTGAAGGGAATGACTGAGACTGAAGGTGCCGACAGGCTGCAACCAATTTCAAATGTCTCTTGTCTGTTAGAGACAGAGTCATGGACACTGAATCTATCTGGAAACCTAAAAAGGGGACCCTTGTCTGATGAATCGAGAAACATTTTGATAAATTGATCCTCCAACCATGTCTTTGAAGAAACAACATTAGTTGATTTGTGTGAGATTCTGCAGAATGTAAAGACTGAGCTAGTACCAAGATATCGTCCAAATAAGGAAACACCGCAATACCCTGCTCTCTAATTATAGAGAGTAGGGCACCTAGAACCTTTGAAGAGATTCTTGGAGCTGTTGCTAGGCCAAATGGAAGAGCAACAAGTTGGTAATGCTTGTCTAGAAAAGAGAATCTCAGGAACTGATAATGTTCTGGATGAATCGGAATATGAAGGTATGCATCCTGCAAGTCTATTGTAGACATATAATGTCCTTGCTGAACAAAAGGCAGAATACTCCTTATAGTCACCATCTTGAAAGTTGGTACTTTTACATAGCGATTAACAATTTTCAGATCCAGAACTGGTCTGAATGAATTTTCCTTCTTTGGGACAATGAATAGATTTGAATAAAACCCCAGACACTGTTCCTGAAAAGGAACCGGCATGATTACCCCTGAAGACTCCAGGTCTGAAACACACTTCAGGAAAGCCTGAGCTTTTACTGGATTTGCTGGGATACGTGAGAGAAAGAATCTTCTCACAGGAGGTCTTACTCTGAATCCTATTCGATACCCTTGAGAGACAATGCTCTGAATCCATTGATTTTGGACAGAATTTATCCAAAAAACCTTGAAAAACCTTAATCTGCCCCCTACCAGCTGAGCTGGAATGAGGGCCGCACCTTCATGCGGATTTAGGGGCTGACTTTGGTTTCTTAAATGGCTTGGATTTATTCCAATTTGAGGAAGGCTTCCAATTGGAAGCAGATTCCTTGGGGGAAGGATTAGATTTTTGTTCCTTATTTTGACAAAAGGAACAAAACGGTTAGAAGCCTTAGATTTACCCTTAGGTTTTTTATCCTGAGGCAGAAAAACCCCTTTTCCTCCAGTAACAGTTGAAATAATAGAATCCAACTGAGAACCAAATAAATTATTACCTTGGAAAGAAATAGATAATAATCTAGATTTAGATGTCATATCAGCATTCCAAGAATTAAACCACAAAGCTCTTCTAGCTAAAATAGCTAAAGACATGGATCTAACATCAATTTTGATAATATCAAAAATGGCATCACAAATAAAATGATTAGCATGTTGCAGTAAACGAACAATGCTATATATGTCAGAATCCAACTCTTGTTGTGCTAAGTTCTCCAACCAAAAAGTTGATGCAGCCGCAACATCAGCCAAAAACATTGCAGGCCTGAGAAGATGACCTAAATATAAATAGGCTTTCCTTAGATAGGACTCAAGTTTCCTATCTAAAGGATCTTTAAATGAAGTACTGTCTTCCATAGGAATAGTGGTACGTTTAGCAAGAGTAGAACTAGCCCCATCAACTTTGGGGATTTTTTCCCAAAACTCTATAGAAATTGCTGGTAAAGGATACAATTTTTTAAACCTTGAAGAAGGAATAAAAGGAGTACCTGGCTTATTCCTTTCCTTAGAAATCATATCAGAAATAGCATCAGGAATAGGAAAAACCTCTGGAGTAACCACAGGAGGTTTAAAAACAGCATTTAAACGCTTACTAGTCTTAATGTCAAGAGGACTAGCTTCCTCAATATCCAAAGTAATTAACACTTCTTTTAACAAATAACGAATATACTCTATTTTAAACAAATAAGTAGATTTGTCAATGTCAATATCTGAGGAAGGATCTTCTGAATCAGATAGATCCTCATCAGAGGAGGATAAATCATTATGTTGCCGGTCATTTGAAATTTCTTCAACTTTATGAGAATTTTTAAAAACCTTTAACATTTATTAGAAAGCGGAAATGCAGACAAAGCCTTCTAAACAGAATCAGTAACAAATTCTTTAAAATTCATAGGTATATCATGTACATTAGAAGTTGAAGGAACTGCAACTGGCAATGCACTATTACTGATGGATACATTCTCTGTGTGTAAAAGTTTATCATGACAACTATTACAAATGACATTCGGAGATAAAATCTCCACAATCTTACAACAAATGCCCTTAGCTTTGGTAGAACCGATGTAAGGCCGCAACGTTCCAACAGATACTTCTGAGACAGGATCAGATTGAGACATCTTGCAAAATGTAAAAGAAAAAACAACATATAAAGCAAAATTATCAATTTCCTTATATGACAGTTTCAGGAATGGAAAAAAATGCAAACAGCATAGCCCTCTGACATAGAGAAAGGCAAGAGGCAAACAGCAATGGGGTATAAAACTACTGAAAAATTTGGCGGCAAAAATGACGCCCAACGTAAGAGAAAATTTTTTGGCACCAACAACATCCGGAAATGACACACTTGCGTTACTAATGACACAACTGTGTGTAAGACTCCCGCGTCAACTACGACGCCGAAAGTGACGAACTAGCGTCAACGAACGTACTTTTCGCGCCAAAAAAATTCTCGCCCCAAGAATTAAACAGTAAAGTCTAGCATTTGGCGCACCCGCGGGCCTAATGCTGCCCGCAATTTGAAAGTAAAAAGTAGTCAATTTGAAAAAAGACTATACCCCAGGTAAGAAAAAAATATTTCTTAATATGTTTAATTTCCCAAATATGAAACTGACAGTCTGCACAAGGAAATACATGAACCTGACTCATGGCAAATATAAGTACAATACATATATTTAGAACTTTATGTAAATGCATAAAGTGCCAGACCATAGCTGGGGTGTCTTAAGTAATAAAAAAACATACTTACCAAAAAGACACCCATCCACATATAGCAGATAGCCAGACCAGTACTGAAACAGTTATCAGTAGAGGTAATGGTATATGAGAGTATATCATCGATCTGAAAAGGGAGGTAGGAGATGAATCTCTGCAACCGATAACAGAGAACCTATGAAAAAGACTGCCGTTAGGGAAATCATTGCATTCAATAGGTGATACTCTCCACGTCCCTCTGACATTCGCTGTACTCTGAGAGGAATCAGGCTTCAAAATGCTGAGAAGCACATGTCAACGTAGAAATCTTAGCACAAACTTACTTCACCACCTCCATAGGAGGCAAAGTTTGTAAAACTGAATTGTGGGTGTGGTGAGGGGTGTATTTATAGGCATTTTGAAATTTGGGAAACTTTGCCCCTCCTGGTAGGATTGTATATCCCATACGTCACTAGCTCATGGACTCTTGCCAATTACATGAAAGAAATGTTTTTATACTAAAGCGGACACATTGTACATATATAAGGACAATATTTTTAATTGTCTACTCTAGTCCACTCTGTAGCAAATTGTCTCAGCCCTGTTTGTAATATTTTATGGCTTTTTGTATGTGTTTCAATTAAAGTTTTTTTTTATTAATTTGAAGACTGAATTAAAGGGACATGAAACCCAATTTTTTTCTTTCACGATTCAGATAGAGAATACAATTTCAAACAACTTTCCAATTTACTTCTATTATTTAATTTGCTTCTTTCTCTTGTTATCCTTTGCTGAAATGTTTATCTAGGCAAGTTCATGTGCAGCAGAGAACCTAGGTTCTAGCTGTTGATTGGTGGCTGCATATATAAACTGATTGTCATTGGCTCACCCATGTGTTCAGTTAGAAACCAGTAGTGCATTGCTGCTCCTTCAACAAATGATACCAAGAGAATAAAACAGATTAGATAATATAAGTAAATTAGAAAGTTGTTTAAAATTGTATTCTCTATCTGAATCATGAAAGAAATTTTTGGGTTTCATGTTCCTTAAAGTATGAACCCTTAATCATCTGGAGGCTGTCTATATGATAGCGCTTGTTAACTGCTCTGTCTAATGCGAGTTTGTTTCTATATCAAGATATTTCATTTTAAAGTGAGATAAAACAACATTATGGCGCAATTTGTGTTTTTTTTCTGTGTGGTAATTTCATATGGAAAAACTAGAAGAATACAAAAAATATCTGTAGTATTTGGGACTCCAAATACTCCTTTATATTTGCTGATTTTCTGGATTCTATTTTCATAATATATACTTTTTGTTTTTTAATGCACATTTATGAGCGCTACGGAATTTGGCGGCGCTATACAAATAAATGATGATAATAATGAGTGGAACGCAAATTAACACTCCTGCTTGAACGTTATATGCACTAGAATTAAAATTTTAAAAACGAGTTGAAAGTAAACTGTTTTCGCTCTCGCGGTACCCCGATTAGCGCAAAAATCCGAATATAGAATATCGTGTGCACGTTCACCTATTTCCCCATAAAAGTCAATGGAGAAAAAAAGTGGGATAAAAACCTAACACCCCACTCTCGCGCAAACACGATTGCATATTCTCATTTGTCCTAACCCCATATTAAAATATGAATATTTCATATTCCAATGTTCTGCACATTTATTTATTCATAAATAAATATTTCTACATATATCTGATGGTATTTTAGTACAATATATTTTTATAACTATATATAGAAATGATTAAACTTAGATATATACATATTTATATATAGGAATATGTATTTAGAAATACTTATAACATATTCTGCTATGTGCAGAACATTGGAATATATAATATTTACAGTAAATACATACACCTAGATTACGAGTTTTGCGTTAACAGGGGTGCGGTGCTAACGAGCAGTTTAAGCTCACCGCTCACTTGCAGACAGCGCTGGTATTACAGGTTTTTAGAAACCCGGCGTTAGCCGCAAAAAAGTGAGCGAAGAGCAAAATTTAGCTCCACATCTCACCTCAATACCAGCGCTGCTTACGTTAGCGGTGAGCAGGTAAAACGTGCTTGCGCACAATTTCCCCATAGGAATCAATGGGGGAGAGCCGGCTGAAAAAAAACCTAACACCTGCAAAAAAGCAGCATAAAGCTCCTAATGCAGCCCCATTGATTCCTATGGGGAAACACATTTTATCTCTACAGCTAACACCCTAACATGAACTCTGAGTCTAAACACCCCTAATATTACAAAGAATAAACAAGATACTAATGGCACTACTGGAGTGGTATAGTTAGGGTTGCTTATTATCCACTGGATATATTAACTTGCAATGCAAAATATACATTTGAATCCAGGTTCACTATAATAGTGAAGGGCTGAGGTGCTGTGTACTTGTGAGGTTAAAGAAAAATATAAATAAGAGAATTGATGAAATGTACACCTAGATAGCACTTGTACTCCTAACAAAAGATTGCTAAAAATTGGAGTAGGGTAAGGACGTCTAGGGAGGAGAAGTGTGAAAAAAATAAATTAACATATAACCTTTATTAGGAAGTTAAAAAAAGAAGAAATATAAATTCACAAACAAACATAGATTATAAAAACTCAGGGTTGTTGTTGGATTATATGTATCACCACAATAGTATAAGTGTAAGAGTGGTGTTGTACGTAATTAAATCTTGTGACTTAGGATGGTTAAATCCATAGTTGAAGAATACGTATTAGTATATGGTAATAGTGAGATCTAAAGATTCAGGTATACTCATGAGGCTGATAATATAGTTATAACGTTTGAAATCAAGTATAAATATAATACAAAAATATTTTATATTGTTATACAGTATCGTTATAATTTCGGTTTGTCCTGCATCAAGAAATATTTATTTTTATTTTGTATACATAAAGTAGGTAGTGTCACATGAGTTATTGGTGTAATTTGGTGTTTTCACTTGAACTGACATGGAGGATCATAACAGAATACTGCTCATGATCTTAAATTCAGTCAACTATATTGCCAAAAAATGGCAAAAAGCTTTGTATTACAATTCCTTGTATGCCTACAATATAGGCTTAAATATTAGTACATGATACAACTTGCAAGAATTGTTGCTTTTAGTAGCTATATGATAATTAAGGTTATTATGGTGTTTTGCAGTTCTAAAATAAAGCTACATTCAAATGACTGCTGAGTCTAATAAGTGATCAGTTTTTGTAATATATAATATTCTGCTGTACTCGTTTCCACCTGCTGAATCAAGAGGAACTAATAATTGAATAAATATACTGCATTGAAATGCAGGCTCCTCCCAGATTAAGTACAAAAACTAACAAGTATTACGGCTGAGATTGCTCTGTAATAAAGTTCACCTTTATAACGATTCTATCTAGTGCTATTAAATGTAAGATAGTTTAATATATTGAGTGCAGTTATTACAGTGTTTCACTAGTAAAATGGGATTACCATTCGCTAGGCTGTTATATTGCAAACTGGATAAATTAGGTAAAGTAATACACAACTTGTGTGTGTCTGAATTTCTAAAGTAAGTAACTTGTAAAGTATAATCATAGAGCTCATAAGCTTTCATCTGGCACTATATTTAGCATGCTTAGAGTAGCAGTCAGAATAACTAAATACTTATGTCTTACACCAGCAACGTATAACTCAGTAGTATAATCATTGAGCTCATGAGCTTAGATGTAACGCTATATTAGCGTGCTTAAAGGGACACTGAACCCAAATTTTTTAATTCATGATTCAGATAGAGCATGCAATTTTAAGCAACTTTCTAATTTATTCCTATTATCATTTTTTCTTTGTTCTCTTGCTATCTTTATTTGAAAAACTAGACAGCTACACTATTTTTATTAGTTTAGAACTCTGAACAGCACTTTTTTTATTGGTGGATGAATTTATCCACCAATCAGCAAGAACAACCCAGGTTGTTCACCAAAAATGGGCCAGCATCTAAACTTACACTCTTGCATTTCAAATAAAGATACCAAGAGAATAAAGAAAATTGGATAATAGGAGTAAATTAGAAAGTTGCTTAAAGTTTCATGCTCTATCTGAATCATGAAAGAAAAAATTTGGGTTCAGTGTCCCTTTAAATTAGAAGTCAGGATAACTAAATGCTTAAGTCTTACACCAGCAGCGTTTTACCGAGCCAGTGAAGTACAGTACTATAGATAAATTAATTTTTAAACATTGTTATATTAACGTACTGAAAGCACCAGTTAAGATAAACTGTTGCTAAAGTGGTGTACCTAAATCATATAGTCAGACCAATTTAGAGTGTCTATTGAACTACCACTTCTATAGTAAACATCCAACAACTAACATTCCCTGCTAATTAAAAAAATGCTAGAGGCATTTACAACAGACGAGTCCCTAACATGTTTCGACACTAACGTGGCTTTCTCAAAGGGTACCCAGAATATTAGCGCACATCCGACTGAAGGTAGTATTTTATTTGATGAGAATAGACACACACTAATAATGACACTTACTAGATGGTAGATAAAAACAGGCCCCAAAACAGAAAGGTAATGGAGTTCACAATAGCAATGTAGCGGCGTCAGTCCAATCTGAAGGAGCCGTCTACGTCTAAATTCAATGCTATTAATTGAACTATTTCCAGTAAACTTCAAATTATAATTATTCCTGTTGATGTAATTAGTGAACTCTAATAACGATTCTTCAGTCCCCTTCCATAAAATTATTACATCATCTATATATCTGAAATACTCCAGTATATTAATCTTAAATGGGTTATTATTCCAGATAAACTGTCTCTCAAAATTGTCCATAAAAAGGTTTGCATACGATGGGGCAAAAGTAGTCCCCATCGCAGTCCCCTTTAGCTGTAAATAAAATTTGTCAAGGAACTCAAAATAATTATGGGACAATATAAATAATATAGAATCCAGTAAAAATTGTAAAAGAACTTCTGGGATATCAAACCCTATAAATGCTTGTTCAATTGCTTCTAAGCCTTTGTTATGTATATATATTATGAGATGATTTATATCCACTTTTTATGATGAAATATGTTTTTATCTATTCATTATGAGATTTTATGATAAATTGGTTTTTCTTTTTTTGATGAACATTTTTGATGAATTTTTATTACATGTATTTCTCTTTTTTTCATTGATTTTGCTTACTGTATGGTTTTCTTGATCAATGGATTTTATGAAATACATTCGTTGTCAATATGCATTTTTAAATGTGTTTTTAAATGTGTTTTAAAATTACTTCCAGTTTGTATGTATGAATGTACAAGAATATTTCTTTTAATCATCCTCTGTGTTTAATTATCACATGTAATCCTATTTATCAATTGGGACTAGCAACCACCAATATTTAAGGATACGAACAACGATGACCCATCACTCTTGAGAAAGCCGGGCTGTCACCTGTGAAACGCGTTGAGCTTTTTGGTCATCCTGTGGATCCGTAGTACCAGCTGGAAGGACGCTCAGTGACGTGTCCTGTCAATCACGCATTCGAAGCAACAGCCGGGAACTTTTGAATCCTCTGAACGTAGATGGCTCCTTCAGATTGGACTGACGCCGCTACATTGCTATTGTGAACTCCATTACCTTTCTGTTTTGGGGCCTGTTTTTATCTACCATCTAGTAAGTGTCATTAGTAGTGTGTGTCTATTCTCATCAAATAAACTACTACCTTGAGTCGGATGTGCGCTGTCTCCCTTTCTTCTGTTTCAGCATACTCGTTACTCCATCGGTGGATAAGGAACCCATTGATTTCTGCATAGCTGCACTCTGCTGAATCTATCTGCTCACCCTCCGATTGAACAACATTGCTGTGTGGGCATATTCTATATTTCTACCATACTTCAGGAAACACGTTGCCCGGTAATGTAGCACAGCTCTTTTTTATGTATATATTTACCCCTAATATTACACTTATTAACCCTTAATCTGTCGCCCCCGACATCGCCGCCACCTGCATTATATTATTAACCCCTAATCTGCCGCTCTGTACACCGCCGCCACCTACATTATACTTATGAACCCCTAATCTGCTGCCCCCAACATCGCCGAACCCTACATTATATTTATTAACCCCTAATCTGCTGCCCCAATGTCGCTGCAACCTAGCTACATGTATTAACCCCTATAATAAACATATTAACCCCTAAACCACCACTATCCCACCTTGTAAACATTAGTTAAATATTATTAACCCCTAATCAGCCGTCCCTAACATTGCCGCCATTTGCCTACATTTATTAACCCCTAATCTGCCGCCCCCATTGTCGCCGTCACTATATTAAATGTATAACCCATAAACATAAGTCTAACCCTAACACCCCCTAACTTAAATATAATTAAAATAAATCTAAATAAAATTAATGCAATTCACTAAATTATTCCTATTTAAAACTAAATACTTACCTATAAAATAAACCCTAAGCTAGCTAACTAATAGTTACATTGTAGCTAGCTTAGGGTTTATTTTTATTTTACAGGCAAGTTTGTATTTATTTTAACTAGGTACAATAGTTATTAAATAGTTATTAACTATTTAATAACTTCCTAGTTACAATTTAAAAAAATTATCTAAAGTACGGAAACCCCCCCACTAAATTACAGAAAATAATAAAATAATTACAAGATTTTTAAACTAATTACACATACTCTAATCCTGTAAGCAAGGATAGAGGCGTCTACCGGCACAACTGAGTGCCTCCTCCTATTGTGAGTACCTAGTGTTCACATAAGTTTGATATTTTGAAATACCTTTTGATCTGCACCATTGGCGCCTCTTTCTTGTTATTTTATCTTAACATACTCTAATCCCCCTAACAAAATAAAAAAGCCCCCCCAAAATAAAAAAGCCCCCCAAAATAAAAAAGCCCTACCCTACACTAAATTACAAATAGCCCTTAAAAGGGCCTTTTGTGGGGCATTGCCCCAAAGTAATCAGCTCTTTTACCTGTAAAACAAAAGTACAAATACCCCCCCCAACATTAAAACCCACCACCCACACACCCAACCCTACTCTAAAACCCACCCAATCCCCCCTTAAAAAAACCTAACACTAATCCCTTGAAGATCACCTTACCGTGAGATGTCTTCACCCATCCGGGCAGAAGTGGTCCTCCAGTCGGGCAGAAGTCTTCATCCAAGCCGGGCAGAAGAGGTCCTCCAGACGGGCAGAAGTCTTCATCCAGACGGCATCTTCTATCTTCATCCATCCGGCGCGGAGCGGCTCCATCTTCAAGACATCCGACACGGAGCATCCTCTTCTTCCAACGACTAAAGACGAATGAAGGTTCCTTTAAGTGACGTCATCCAAGATGGCCTCCCTTCAATTCTGATTGGCTGATAGAATTCTATCAGCCAATCGGAATTAAGGTAGGAAAAATGATATTGGCTGATGCAATCAGCCAATAGAATTGAACTTCAATCCTATTGGCTGATCCAATCAGCCAATAGAATGCAAGCGCAATCCTATTGGATCAGCCAATAGGATTAAAGTTCAATCCTATTGGCTGAGGATTTTTCCTACCTTAATTCCGATTGGCTGATAGAATTCTATCAGCCAATCGGAATTGAAGGGACGCCATCTTGGATGACGTCACTTAAAGGAACCTTCATTCGTCGGGTAGTCGTTGGCCGAGAAGGATGCTCCATGTCGGATGTCTTGAAGATGGGCCTGCTCCGCGCCGGATGGATGAAGATAGAAGATGCCGTCTGAATGAAGACTTCTGCCCTTCTGGAGGACCACTTCTGCCCGGTTGGGTGAAAACGTCTTAGGGTAAGGTGATCTTCAAGGGGTTAGTGTTAGTTTTTTTTTAAGAGGGATTGGGTGGGTTTTAGAGTAGGGTTTGTTGTGTGGGTGGTGGGTTTTAATGTTGGGGGGGTATTTGTAATTTTTTTTACAGGTAAAAGAGCTGATTATTTTGAGGCAATGCCCCGCAAAAGGCCCTTTTAAGGGCTATTATTTAGTGTAGGGTAGGGCTTTTTTATTTTAGGGGGC